>NW_026778950.1:562958-862958 GCF_030144855.1 Hypanus sabinus | reverse complement strand
GTGTACAACACAGTACATACATACAACTCCCATACAACATTTACACCTCCAAAATAAACAACGTTCCTCTGGACCAGGGTGCACAACACAGTACATACATACAACTCCCATACAACATCTACACATCCAAAATAAACAACGTTCCTCTGGACCAGGGTGCACAACACAATACATACATACAACTCCCATACAACATCTACACCTCCAAAATAAACAACGTTCCTCTGGACCAGGGTGTACAACACAGTACATACATACATCTCCCATACAACATCTACACCTCCACAATAAGCAACGTTCCTCCGGACAAGGGTGCACAACACAGTACATACATACAACTCCCATACAACATCTACACCACCAAAATAAACAACGTTCCTCCAGACCAGGGTCCACAACACAGTACATACATACAACTCCCATACAACATCTACACCTCCAAAATAAACAACGTTCCTCTGGACCAGGGTGCACAACACAGTAGATACATACAACTCCCATACAACATCTACACCACCAAAATAAATAACGTTCCTCCGGACCATGGTGCACATCACAGTACAAACATACAACTCCCATACAACATCTACACCTCCAAAATAAACAACGTTCCACCGGACCAGGGTGCACAACACAGTACATACATACAACTCCCATACAACATCTACACCTCCAAAATAAACAACGTTCCACCGGACCAGTGTGCACAACACAGTACATACATACAACTCCCATACAACATCTACACCTCCAAAATAAACAACGTTCCACCGGACCAGTGTGCACATCACAGTACAAACATAAAACTCCCATACAGCATCTACTCCTCCAAAATAAACAACATTCCTCCGGACCAGGGTGCACAACACAGTACATACTTACAACTCCCATACAACATCTACACCTCCAAAATAAACAACGTTCCTCCGGACCAGGGTGCACAACACAGTACATACATACAACTCCCATACAACATCTACACATCCAAAATAAACAACGTCCCTCCGGACCAGGGTCCACAACACAGTACATACATGCAACTCCCATACAACATCTACCCCTCCAAAATAAACAAATTTCCTCCGGACCAGGGTGCACAACACAGTGCATACATACAACTCGCATACAACATCTACACCTCCAAAATAAACAACATTCCTCTGGACCAGGGTGTACAACACAGTACATACATACAACTCCCGTACAACATCTACACCTCCAAAATAAACAACGTTCCTCTGGACCAGGGTGCACAACACAGTACATACATACAACTCCCATACAACATCTACACCTCCAAAATAAATAACGTTCCTCTGGACCAGGGTGCACAACACAGTACATACATACAACTCCCATACAACATCTACACCTCCAAAATAAACAAAGTTCCTCTGGACCAGGGTGCACAACACAGTACATACATACAACTCCCATACAACATCTACACCTCCAAAATAAACAACGTTCCTCTGGACCAGGGTGTACAACACAGTACATACATACATCTCCCATACAACATCTACACCTCCACAATAAGCAACGTTCCTCCGGACCACGGTGCACAACACAGTACATACATACAACTCCCATACAACATCTACACCACCAAAATAAACAACGTTCCTCCAGACTAGGGTCCACAACACAGTACATACATACAACTAACATACAACATCTACACCTCCAAAATAAACAACGTTCCTCTGGACCAGGGTGCACAACACAGTAGATACATACAACTCCCATACAACATCTACACCACCAAAATAAACAACGTTCCTCCGGACCATGGTGCACATCACAGTACAAACATACAACTCCCATACAACATCTACACCTCCAAAATAAACAACGTTCCACCGGACCAGGGTGCACAACACAGTACATACATACAACTCCCATACAACATCTACACCTCCAAAATAAACAACTTTCCACCGGACCAGGTTGCACAACACAGTACATACATACAACTCCCATACAACATCTACACCACCAAAATAAACAACGTTCCTCCGGACCAGGGTGCACATCACAGTACAAACATACAACTCCCATACAGCATCTACTCCTCCAAAATAAACAACATTCCTCCGGACCAGGGTGCACAACACAGTACATACTTACAACTCCCATACAACATCTACACCTCCAAAATAAACAACATTCCTCCGGACCAGGGTCCACAACACAGTACATACATACAACTCCCATACAACATCTACACATCCAAAATAAACAACGTCCCTCCGGACCAGGGTCCACAACACAGTACAAACATACAACTCCCATACAGCATCTACTCCTCCAAAATAAACAACATTCCTCCGGACCAGGGTGCACAACACAGTACATACTTACAACTCCCATACAACATCTACACCTCCAAAATAAACAACGTTCCTCCGGACCAGGGTCCACAACACAGTACATACATACAACTCCCATACAACATCTACACATCCAAAATAAACAACGTCCCTCCGGACCAGGGTCCACAACACAGTACATACATGCAACTCCCATACAACATCTACCCCTCCAAAATAAACAAATTTCCTCCGGACCAGGGTGCACAACACAGTGCATACATACAACTCGCATACAACATCTACACCTCCAAAATGAACAACGTTCCTCTGGACCAGGGTGCACAACACAGTACATACATACATCTCCCATACAACATCTACACCTCCACAATAAGCAACGTTCCTCCGGACCACGGTGCACAACACAGTACATACATACAACTCCCATACAACATCTACACCACCAAAATAAACAACGTTCCTCCAGACTAGGGTCCACAACACAGTACATACATACAACTAACATACAACATCTACACCTCCAAAATAAACAACGTTCCTCTGGACCAGGGTGCACAACACAGTAGATACATACAACTCCCATACAACATCTACACCACCAAAATAAACAACGTTCCTCCGGACCATGGTGCACATCACAGTACAAACATACAACTCCCATACAACATCTACACCTCCAAAATAAACAACGTTCCACCGGACCAGGGTGCACAACACAGTACATACATACAACTCCCATACAACATCTACACCTCCAAAATAAACAACTTTCCACCGGACCAGGTTGCACAACACAGTACATACATACAACTCCCATACAACATCTACACCACCAAAATAAACAACGTTCCTCCGGACCAGGGTGCACATCACAGTACAAACATACAACTCCCATACAGCATCTACTCCTCCAAAATAAACAACATTCCTCCGGACCAGGGTGCACAACACAGTACATACTTACAACTCCCATACAACATCTACACCTCCAAAATAAACAACATTCCTCCGGACCAGGGTCCACAACACAGTACATACATACAACTCCCATACAACATCTACACATCCAAAATAAACAACGTCCCTCCGGACCAGGGTCCACAACACAGTACAAACATACAACTCCCATACAGCATCTACTCCTCCAAAATAAACAACATTCCTCCGGACCAGGGTGCACAACACAGTACATACTTACAACTCCCATACAACATCTACACCTCCAAAATAAACAACGTTCCTCCGGACCAGGGTCCACAACACAGTACATACATACAACTCCCATACAACATCTACACATCCAAAATAAACAACGTCCCTCCGGACCAGGGTCCACAACACAGTACATACATGCAACTCCCATACAACATCTACCCCTCCAAAATAAACAAATTTCCTCCGGACCAGGGTGCACAACACAGTGCATACATACAACTCGCATACAACATCTACACCTCCAAAATGAACAACGTTCCTCTGGACCAGGGTGCACAACACAGTACATACATACAACTCCCATACAACATCTACACCTGCAAAATAAACAACGTTCCTCCGGGCCAGGGTGCACATCACAGTACAAACATACAACTCCCATACAGCATCTACTCCTCCAAAATAAACAACATTCCTCCGGACCAGGGTGCACAACACAGTACATACTTACAACTCCCATACAACATCTACACCTCCAAAATAAACAACGTTCCTCCGGTCCAGGGTCCACAACACAGTACATACATACAACTCCCATACAACATCTACACATCCAAAATAAACAACGTCCCTCCGGACCAGGGTCCACAACACAGTACATACATGCAACTCCCATACAACATCTACCCCTCCAAAATAAACAAATTTCCTCCGGACCAGGATGCACATCACAGTACAAACATACAACTCCCATACAGCATCTACTCCTCCAAAATAAACAACATTCCTCCGGACCAGGGTGCACAACACAGTACATACTTACAACTCCCATACAACATCTACACCTCCAAAATAAACAACGTTCCTCCGGACCAGGGTGCACAACACAGTACATACATACAACTCCCATACAACATCTACACATCCAAAATAAACAACGTCCCTCCGGACCAGGGTCCACAACACAGTACATACATGCAACTCCCATACAACATCTACCCCTCCAAAATAAACAAATTTCCTCCGGACCAGGGTGCACAACACAGTGCATACATACAACTCGCATACAACATCTACACCTCCAAAATAAACAACATTCCTCTGGACCAGGGTGTACAACACAGTACATACATACAACTCCCATACAACATCTACACCTCCAAAATAAACAACGTTCCTCTGGACCAGGGTGCACAACACAGTACATACATACAACTCCCATACAACATCTACACCTCCAAAATAAATAACGTTCCTCTGGACCAGGGTGCACAACACAGTACATACATACAACTCCCATACAACATCTACACCTCCAAAATAAACAAAGTTCCTCTGGACCAGGGTGCACAACACAGTACATACATACAACTCCCATACAACATCTACACCTCCAAAATAAACAACGTTCCTCTGGACCAGGGTGTACAACACAGTACATACATACATCTCCCATACAACATCTACACCTCCACAATAAGCAACGTTCCTCCGGACCACGGTGCACAACACAGTACATACATACAACTCCCATACAACATCTACACCACCAAAATAAACAACGTTCCTCCAGACTAGGGTCCACAACACAGTACATACATACAACTAACATACAACATCTACACCTCCAAAATAAACAACGTTCCTCTGGACCAGGGTGCACAACACAGTAGATACATACAACTCCCATACAACATCTACACCACCAAAATAAACAACGTTCCTCCGGACCATGGTGCACATCACAGTACAAACATACAACTCCCATACAACATCTACACCTCCAAAATAAACAACGTTCCTCCGGACCAGGATGCACATCACAGTACAAACATACAACTCCCATACAGCATCTACTCCTCCAAAATAAACAACATTCCTCCGGACCAGGGTGCACAACACAGTACATACTTACAACTCCCATACAACATCTACACCTCCAAAATAAACAACGTTCCTCCGGTCCAGGGTCCACAACACAGTACATACATACAACTCCCATACAACATCTACACATCCAAAATAAACAACGTCCCTCCGGACCAGGGTCCACAACACAGTACATACATGCAACTCCCATACAACATCTACCCCTCCAAAATAAACAAATTTCCTCCGGACCAGGGTGCACAACACAGTGCATACATACAACTCGCATACAACATCTACACCTCCAAAATAAACAACATTCCTCTGGACCAGGGTGTACAACACAGTACATACATACAACTCCCATACAACATTTAGACCTCCAAAATAAACAACGTTCCTCTGGACCAGGGTGCACAACACAGTACATACATACAACTCCCATACAACATCTACACATCCAAAATAAACAACGTTCCTCTGGACCAGGGTGCACAACACAATACATACATACAACTCCCATACAACATCTACACCTCCAAAATAAACAACGTTCCTCTGGACCAGGGTGTACAACACAGTACATACATACATCTCCCATACAACATCTACACCACAATAAGCAACGTTCCTCCGGACAAGGGTGCACAACACAGTACATACATACAACTCCCATACAACATCTACACCACCAAAATAAACAACGTTCCTCCAGACCAGGGTCCACAACACAGTACATACATACAACTCCCATACAACATCTACACCTCCAAAATAAACAACGTTCCTCTGGACCAGGGTGCACAACACAGTAGATACATACAACTCCCATACAACATCTACACCACCAAAATAAACAACGTTCCTCCGGACCATGGTGCACATCACAGTACAAACATACAACTCCCATACAACATCTACACCTCCAAAATAAACAACGTTCCACCGGACCAGGGTGCACAACACAGTACATACATACAACTCCCATACAACATCTACACCTCCAAAATAAACAACGTTCCACCGGACCAGGGTGCACAACACAGTACATACATACAACTCCCATACAACATCTACACCACCAAAATAAACAACGTTCCTCCGGACCAGGATGCACATCACAGTACAAACATACAACTCCCATACAGCATCTACTCCTCCAAAATAAACAACATTCCTCCGGACCAGGGTGCACAACACAGTACATACTTACAACTCCCATACAACATCTACACCTCCAAAATAAACAACGTTCCTCCGGACCAGGGTGCACAACACAGTACATACATACAACTCCCATACAACATCTACACATCCAAAATAAACAACGTCCCTCCGGACCAGGGTCCACAACACAGTACATACATGCAACTCCCATACAACATCTACCCCTCCAAAATAAACAAATTTCCTCCGGACCAGGGTGCACAACACAGTGCATACATACAACTCGCATACAACATCTACACCTCCAAAATAAACAACATTCCTCTGGACCAGGGTGTACAACACAGTACATACATACAACTCCCATACAACATCTACACCTCCAAAATAAACAACGTTCCTCTGGACCAGGGTGCACAACACAGTACATACATACAACTCCCATACAACATCTACACCTCCAAAATAAATAACGTTCCTCTGGACCAGGGTGCACAACACAGTACATACATACAACTCCCATACAACATCTACACCTCCAAAATAAACAAAGTTCCTCTGGACCAGGGTGCACAACACAGTACATACATACAACTCCCATACAACATCTACACCTCCAAAATAAACAACGTTCCTCTGGACCAGGGTGTACAACACAGTACATACATACATCTCCCATACAACATCTACACCTCCACAATAAGCAACGTTCCTCCGGACCACGGTGCACAACACAGTACATACATACAACTCCCATACAACATCTACACCACCAAAATAAACAACGTTCCTCCAGACTAGGGTCCACAACACAGTACATACATACAACTAACATACAACATCTACACCTCCAAAATAAACAACGTTCCTCTGGACCAGGGTGCACAACACAGTAGATACATACAACTCCCATACAACATCTACACCAACAAAATAAACAACGTTCCTCCGGACCATGGTGCACATCACAGTACAAACATACAACTCCCATACAACATCTACACCTCCAAAATAAACAACGTTCCACCGGACCAGGGTGCACAACACAGTACATACATACAACTCCCATACAACATCTACACCTCCAAAATAAACAACTTTCCACCGGACCAGGTTGCACAACACAGTACTTACATACAACTCCCATACAACATCTACACCACCAAAATAAACAACGTTCCTCCGGACCAGGGTGCACATCACAGTACAAACATACAACTCCCATACAGCATCTACTCCTCCAAAATAAACAACATTCCTCCGGACCAGGGTGCACAACACAGTACATACTTACAACTCCCATACAACATCTACACCTCCAAAATAAACAACGTTCCTCCGGTCCAGGGTCCACAACACAGTACATACATACAACTCCCATACAACATCTACACATCCAAAATAAACAATGTCCCTCCGGACCAGGGTCCACAACACAGTACATACATGCAACTCCCATACAACATCTACCCCTCCAAAATAAACAAATTTCCTCCGGACCAGGGTGCACAACACAGTGCATACATACAACTCGCAAACAACATCTACACCTCCAAAATAAACAACATTCCTCTGGACCAGGGTGTACAACACAGTACATACATACAACTCCCATACAACATTTACACCTCCAAAATAAACAACGTTCCTCTGGACCAGGGTGCACAACACAGTACATACATACAACTCCCATACAACATCTACACATCCAAAATAAACAACGTTCCTCTGGACCAGGGTGCACAACACAATACATACATACAACTCCCATACAACATCTACACCTCCAAAATAAACAACGTTCCTCTGGACCAGGGTGTACAACACAGTACATACATACATCTCCCATACAACATCTACACCTCCAAAATAAACAACGTTCCTCTGGACCAGGGTGCACAACACAGTAGATACATACAACTCCCATACAACATCTACACCACCAAAATAAACAACGTTCCTCCGGACCATGGTGCACATCACAGTACAAACATACAACTCCCATACAACATCTACACCTCCAAAATAAACAACGTTCCACCGGACCAGGGTGCACAACACAGTACATACATACAACTCCCATACAACATCTACACCTCCAAAATAAACAACGTTCCACCGGACCAGGGTGCACAACACAGTACATACATACAACTCCCATACAACAACTACACCACCAAAATAAATAACGTTCCTCCGGACCAGGATGCACATCACAGTACAAACATACAACTCCCATACAACATCTACACATCTAAAATAAACAACGTCCCTCCGGACCAGGGTCCACAACACAGTACATACATGCAACTCCCATACAACATCTACCCCTCCAAAATAAACAAATTTCCTCCGGACCAGGGTGCACAACACAGTACATACATACAACTCCCATACAACATCTACACCTCCAAAGTAAACAACGTTCCTCCGGACCAGGGTGTACAACACAGTACGTACATACAACTCCCATACAACATCTACACCTCCACAATAAACAACGTTCCACCGGTCCAGGGTGCACAACACAGTACATACATACAACTCCCATACAACATCTACACCTCCAAAATAAACAACGTTCCTCTGGACCAGGGTGCACAACACAGTACATACACACAACTCCCATACAACATCTACACCTCCAAAATAAACAACGTTCCTCTGGACCAGGGTGCACAACACAGTACATACATACAACTCCCATACAACATCTACACCTCCAAAATAAACAACGTTCCTCTGGACCAGGGTGCACAACACAGTACATACATACAACTCCCATACAACATCTACACCTCCAAAATAAACAACGTTCCTCTGGACCAGGGTGTACAACACAGTACATACATACATCTCCCATACAACATCTACACCTCCACAATAAGCAACGTTCCTCCGGACCACGGTGCACAACACAGTACATACATACAACTCCCATACAACATCTACACCACCAAAATAAACAACGTTCCTCCAGACCAGGGTCCACAACACAGTACATACATACAACTCCCATACAACATCTACACCTCCAAAATAAACAACGTTCCTCTGGACCAGGGTGCACAACACAGTAGATACATACAACTCCCATACAACATCTACACCACCAAAATAAACAACGTTCCTCCGGACCATGGTGCACATCACAGTACAAACATACAACTCCCATACAACATCTACACCTCCAAAATAAACAACGTTCCACCGGACCAGGGTGCACAACACAGTACATACATACAACTCCCATACAACATCTACACCTCCAAAATAAACAACGTTCCACCGGACCAGGTTGCACAACACAGTACAGACATACAACTCCCATACAACATCTACACCACCAAAATAAACAACGTTCCTCCGGACCAGGGTGCACATCACAGTACAAACATACAACTCCCATACAGCATCTACTCCTCCAAAATAAACAACATTCCTCCGGACCAGGGTGCACAACACAGTACATACTTACAACTCCCATACAACATCTACACCTCCAAAATAAACAACGTTCCTCCGGACCAGGGTCCACAACACAGTACATACATACAACTCCCATACAACATCTACACATCCAAAATAAACAACGTCCCTCCGAACCAGGGTCCACAACACAGTACATACATACAACTCCCATACAACATCTACCCCTCCAAAATAAACAAATTTCCTCCGGACCAGGGTGCACAACAGAGTAGATACATACAACTCCCATACAACATCTACTCCTCCAAAATAAACAACATTCCTCCGGACCAGGGTGCACAACACAGTACATACTTACAACTCCCATACAACATCTACACCTCCAAAATAAACAACGTTCCTCCGGTCCAGGGTTCACAACACAGTACATACATACAACTCCCATACAACATCTACACATCCAAAATAAACAACGTCCCTCCGGACCAGGGTCCACAACACAGTACATACATGCAACTCCCATACAACATCTACCCCTCCAAAATAAACAAATTTCCTCCGGACCAGGGTGCACAACACAGTGCATACATACAACTCGCATACAACATCTACACCTCCAATATAAACAACATTCCTCTGGACCAGGGTGTACAACACAGTACATACATACAACTCCCATACAACAACTACACCTCCAAAATAAACAACGTTCCTCTGGACCAGGGTGCACAACACAGTACATACATACAACTCCCATACAACATCTACACATCCAAAATAAACAACGTTCCTCTGGACCAGGGTGCACAACACAATACATACATACAACTCCCATACAACATCTACACCTCCAAAATAAACAACGTTCCTCCGGACCAGGGTGCACAACACAGTACATACATACAACTCCCATACAACATCTACACCTCCAAAATAAACAACGTCCCTCCGGACCAGGGTGCACAACACAGTACAAACATACAACTCCCATACAGCATCTACTCCTCCAAAATAAACAACATTCCTCCGGACCAGGGTGCACAACACAGTACATACTTACAACTCCCATACAACATCTACACCTCCAAAATAAACAACGTTCCTCCGGACCAGGCTCCACAACACAGTACATACATACAACTCCCATACAACATCTACACATCCAAAATAAACAACGTCCCTCCGGACCAGGGTCCACAACACAGTACATACATGCAACTCCCATACAACATCTACCCCTCCAAAATAAACAAATTTCCTCCGGACCAGGGTGCACAACACAGTGCATACATACAACTCGCATACAAGATCTACACCTCCAAAATAAACAACATTCCTCTGGACCAGGGTGTACAACACAGTACATACATACAACTCCCATACAACATCTACACCTCCAAAATAAACAACGTTCCTCTGGACCAGGGTGCACAACACAGTACATACATACAACTCCCATACAACATCTACACCTCCAAAATAAACAACGTTCCTCTGGACCAGGGTGCACAACACAGTACGTACATACAACTCCCATACAACATCTACACCTCCAAAATAAACAACGTTCCTCTGGACCAGGGTGCACAACACAGTACATACATACAACTCCCATACAACATCTACACCTCCAAAATAAACAACGTTCCACCGGTCCAGGGTGTACAACACAGTACATACATACAACTCCCATACAACATCTACACCTCCAAAATAAACAACGTTCCTCCGGACCAGGGTGCACAAATCAGTACATACATACAACTCCCATACAGCATCTACACCTCCGAAATAAACAACGTTCCACCGGACCAGGGTCCACAACACAGTACATACATACAACTCCCATACAACATCTACACCTCCAAAGTAAACAACGTTCCTCCGGACCACGGTCCACAACACAGTACATACATACAACTCTCATACAACACCTACACATCCAAAATATACAACGTTCCTCCAGACCAGCGTGCACAACACAGTACATACATACAACTCCCTTACAACATCTACACCTCCAAAATAAACAACTTTCCTCTGGACCAGGGTCCACAATACAGTACATACATACAACTCCCATACAGCATCAACTCCTCCAAAATAAACAACATTCCTCCGGACCAGGGTGCACAACACAGTACATACTTACAACTCCCATACAGCATCTACTCCTCCAAAATAAACAACGTTCCACCGGACCAGGGTCCACAACACAGTACATACATACAACTCCCATACAACATCTACACCTCCAAAATAAACAACGTCCCTCCGGACCAGGGTGCACAACACAGTACAAACATACAACTCCCATACAGCATCTACTCCTCCAAAATAAACAACATTCCTCCGGACCAGGGTGCACAACACAGTACATACTTACAACTCCCATACAACATCTACACCTCCAAAATAAACAACGTTCCTCCGGACCAGGGTCCACAACACAGTACATACATACAACTCCCATACAACATCTACACATCCAAAATAAACAACGTCCCTCCGGACCAGGGTCCACAACACAGTACATACATGCAACTCCCATACAACATCTACCCCTCCAAAATAAACAAATTTCCTCCGGACCAGGGTGCACAACACAGTGCATACATACAACTCGCATACAAGATCTACACCTCCAAAATAAACAACATTCCTCTGGACCAGGGTGTACAACACAGTACATACATACAACTCCCATACAACATCTACACCTCCAAAATAAACAACGTTCCTCTGGACCAGGGTGCACAACACAGTACATACATACAACTCCCATACAACATCTACACCTCCAAAATAAACAACGTTCCTCTGGACCAGGGTGCACAACACAGTACATACATACAACTCCCATACAACATCTACACCTCCAAAATAAACAACGTTCCTCCGGACCAGGGTGCACATCACAGTACAAGCATACAACTCCCATACAGCATCTACTCCTCCAAAATAAACAACATTCCTCCCGACCAGGGTGCACAACACAGTACATACTTACAACTCCCATACAACATCTACACCTCCAAAATAAACAACGTTCCTCCGGTCCAGGGTCCACAACACAGTACATACATACAACTCCCATACAACATCTACACATCCAAAATAAACAACGTCGCTCCGGACCAGGGTCCACAACACAGTACATACATGCAACTCCCATACAACATCTACCCCTCCAAAATAAACAAATTTCCTCCGGACCAGGGTGCACAACACAGTGCATACATACAACTCGCATACAACATCTACACCTCCAATATAAACAACATTCCTCTGGACCAGGGTGTACAACACAGTACATACATACAACTCCCATACAACAACTACACCTCCAAAATAAACAACGTTCCTCTGGACCAGGGTGCACAACACAGTACATAAATACAACTCCCATACAACATCTACACATCCAAAATAAACAACGTTCCTCTGGACCAGGGTGCACAACACAATACATACATACAACTCCCATACAACATCTACACCTCCAAAATAAACAACGTTCCTCTGGACCAGGGTGCACAACACAGTAGATACATACAACTCCCATACAACATCTACACCACCAAAATAAACAACGTTCCTCCGGACCATGGTGCACATCACAGTACAAACATGCAACTCCCATACAACATCTACACCTCCAAAATAAACAACGTTCCACCGGACCAGGGTGCACAACACAGTACATACATACAACTCCCATACAACATCTACACCTCCAAAATAAACAACGTTCCTCTGGACCAGGGTGCACAACACAGTACATACATACAACTCCCATACAACATCTACACCTCCAAAATAAACAACGTTCCTCTGGACCAGGGTGTACAACACAGTACATACATACATCTCCCATACAACATCTACACCTCCACAATAAGCAACATTCCTCCGGACAAGGGTGCACAACACAGTACATACATACAACTCCCATACAACATCTACACCACCAAAATAAACAACGTTCCTCCAGACTAGGGTCCACAACACAGTACATACATACAACTCCCATACAACATCTACACCTCCAAAATAAACAACGTTCCTCTGGACCAGGGTGCACAACACAGTAGATACATACAACTCCCATACAACATCTACACCACCAAAATAAACAACGTTCCTCCGGACCATGGTGCACATCACAGTACAAACATGCAACTCCCATACAACATCTACACCTCCAAAATAAACAACGTTCCACCGGACCAGGGTGCACAACACAGTACATACATACAACTCCCATACAACATCTACACCTCCAAAATAAACAACGTTCCTCTGGACCAGGGTGCACAACACAGTACATACATACAACTCCCATACAACATCTACACCTCCAAAATAAACAACGTTCCTCTGGACCAGGGTGTACAACACAGTACATACATACATCTCCCATACAACATCTACACCTCCACAATAAACAACGTTCCTCCGGACCAGGGTGCACAACACAGTACAAACATACAACTCCCATACAACATCTACACCTCCACAATAAACAACGTTCCTCCGGACCAGGCTGCACAACACAGTACATACATACAACTCCCATACAACATCTACCCCTCCAAAATAAACAACGTTCCTCCGGACCAGGGTGCACAAATCAGTACATACATACAACTCCCATACAGCATCTACACCTCCGAAATAAACAACGTTCCACCGGACCAGGTTGCACAACACAGTACAAACATACAACTCCCATACAACATCTACACCTCCAAAATAAACAACGTTCCACCGGACCAGGGTCCACAACACAGTACATACATACCACTCCCATACAACATCTACACCTCCAAAATAAACAACGTTCCTCCGGACCAGGGTGCACAACACAGTACATATATACAACTCCCATACAACATCTACACCTCCAAAATAAACAACGTTCCACCAGACCAGGGTGCACAACACAGTACATACATACAACTCCCATACAACATCTACACCACCAAAATAAACAACGTTCCTCCGGACCAGGGTGCACATCACAGTACAAACATACAACTCCCATACAACATCTACACCTCCAAAATAAACAACGTTCCAGCGGACCAGGGTGCACAACACAGTACATACATACAACTCCCATACAACATCTACACCTCCAAAATAAACAACGTTCCTCTGGACCAGGGTGTACAACAGAGTACATACATACATCTCCCATACAACATCTACACCTCCACAATAAACAACATTCCTCCGGACCAGGGTGCACAACACAGTACAAACATACAACTCCCATACAACATCTACACCTCCACAATAAACAACATTCCTCCGGACCAGGCTGCACAACACAGTACATACATACAACTCCCATACAACATCTACCCCTCCAAAATAAACAACGTTCCTCCGGACCAGGGTGCACAAATCAGTACATACATACAACTCCCATACAGCATCTACACCTCCGAAATAAACAACGTTCCACCGGACAAGGTTGCACATCACAGTACAAACATACAACTCCCATACAACATCTCCACCTCCAAAATAAACAACGTTCCACTGGACCAGGGTCCACAACACAGTACATACATACAACTCCCATACAACATCTACACCTCCAAAATAAACAACGTTCCTCCGGACCAGGGTGCACAACACAGTATATATATACAACTCCCATACAACATCTACACCTCCAAAATAAACAACGTTCCACCAGACCAGCGTGCACAACACAGTACATACATACAACTCCCATACAACATCTACACCACCAAAATAAACAACGTTCCTCCGGACCAGGGTGCACATCACAGTACAAACATACAACTCCCATACAACATCTAAACCTCCAAAATAAACAACGTTCCACCGGACCAGGGTGCACAACACAGTACATACATACAACTCCCATAGAACATCTACACCTCCAAAATAAACAACTTTCCACCGGACCAGGGTGCACAACACAGTACATACTTACAACTCCCATACAGCACCTACACCTCCAAAATAAACAACGTTCCTCCGGACCAGGGTGCACAACACAGTACATACATACAACTCCCATACAACATCTACACCTCCAAAATAAACAACGTTCCACCGGACCAGGGTCCACAAGACAGTACATACATACAACTCCCATACAACATCTACACCACCAAAATAAACAACGTTCCATCGGACCAGGGTGCACAACACAGTACATACATACAACTCCCATACAACATCTACACCTCCAAAATAAACAACGTTCCTCCGGACAAGGTTGCACATCACAGTACAAACATACAACTCCCATACAACATCTACACCTCCAAAATAAACAACGTTCCTCTGGACCAGGGTGCACAACACAGTACATACATACAACTCCCATACAACATCTACACCACCAAAATAAACAACGTTCCTCCGGACCAGGGTGCACAACACAGTACATACATACAACTCCCATAGAACATCTACACCTCCAAAATAAACAACTTTCCACCGGACCAGGGTGCACAACACAGTACATACTTACAACTCCCATACAGCACCTACACCTCCAAAATAAACAACGTTCCTCCGGACCAGGGTGCACAACACAGTACATACATACAACTCCCATACAACATCTACACCTCCAAAATAAACAACGTTCCACCGGACCAGGGTCCACAAGACAGTACATACATACAACTCCCATACAACATCTACACCTCCAAAATAAACAACGTTCCTCCGGACCAGGGTGCACATCACAGTACAAACATACAACTCCCATACAACATCTACACCTCCAAAATAAACAACATTCCTCCGGACCAGGGTGCACAACACAGTGCATACTTAAAACTCCCATACAGCATCTACTCCTCCAAAATAAACAACATTCCTCCGGACCAGGGTGCACAACACAGTACGTACATACAACTCCCATACAACATCTACACCTCCAAAATAAACAACTTTCCTCTGGACCAGGGTCCACAATACAGTACATACATACAACTCCCATACAGCATCAACTCCTCCAAAATAAACAACATTCCTCCGGACTAGGGTGCACAACACAGTACATACTTACAACTCCCAAACAGCATCTACTCCTCCAAAATAAACAACGTTCCACCGGACCAGGGTCCACAACACAGTACATACATACAACTCCCATACAACATCTACACCTCCAAAATAAACAACGTCCCTCCGGACCAGGGTGCACAACACAGTACAAACATACAACTCCCATACAGCATCTACTCCTCCAAAATAAACAACATTCCTCCGGACCAGGGTGCACAACACAGTACATACTTACAACTCCCATACAACATCTACACCTCCAAAATAAACAACGTTCCTCCGGACCAGGCTCCACAACACAGTACATACATACAACTCCCATACAACATCTACACATCCAAAATAAACAACGTCCCTCCGGACCAGGGTCCACAACACAGTACATACATGCAACTCCCATACAACATCTACCCCTCCAAAATAAACAAATTTCCTCCGGACCAGGGTGCAGAACACAGTGCATACATACAACTCGCATACAAGATCTACACCTCCAAAATAAACAACATTCCTCTGGACCAGGGTGTACAACACAGTACATACATACATCTCCCATACAACATCTACACCTCCACAATAAACAACATTCCTCCAGACCAGGGTGCACAACACAGTACAAACATACAACTCCCATACAACATCTACACCTCCACAATAAACAACGTTCCTCCGGACCAGGCTGCACAACACAGTACATACATACAACTCCCATACAACATCTACCCCTCCAAAATAAACAACGTTCCTCCGGACCAGGGTGCACAAATCAGTACATACATACAACTCCCATACAGCATCTACACCTCCGAAATAAACAACGTTCCACCGGACAAGGTTGCACATCACAGTACAAACATACAACTCCCATACAACATCTACACCTCCAAAATAAACAACGTTCCACCGGACCAGGGTCCACAACACAGTACATACATACAACTCCCATACAACATCTACACCTCCAAAATAAACAACGTTCCTCCGGACCAGGGTGCACAACACAGTATATATATACAACTCCCATACAACATCTACACCTCCAAAATAAACAACGTTCCACCAGACCAGGGTGCACAACACAGTACATACATACAACTCCCATACAACATCTACACCACCAAAATAAACAACGTTCCTCCGGACCAGGTTGCACATCACAGTACAAACATACAACTCCCGTACAACATCTACACCACCAAAATAAACAACGTTCCACCGGACCAGGGTGCACAACACAGTACATACATACAACTCCCATAGAACATCTACACCTCCAAAATAAACAACTTTCCACCGGACCAGGGTGCACAACACAGTACATACTTACAACTCCCATACAGCACCTACACCTCCAAAATAAACAACGTTCCTCCGGACCAGGGTGCACAACACAGTACATACATACAACTCCCATACAACATCTACACCTCCAAAATAAACAACGTTCCACCGGACCAGGGTCCACAAGACAGTACATACATACAATTCCCATACAACATCTACACCTCCAAAATAAACAACATTCCTCCGGACCAGGGTGCACAACACAGTACATAAATACAACTCCCATACAACATCTACACCAAAATAAACAACTTTCCTCTGGACCAGGGTCCACAATACAGTACATACATACAACTCCCATACAGCATCAACTCCTCCAAAATAAACAACATTCCTCCGGACCAGGGTGCACAACACAGTACATAAATACAACTCCCATACAACATCTACACCTCCAAAATAAACAACTTTCCTCTGGACCAGGGTCCACAATACAGTACATACATACAACTCCCATACAGCATCAACTCCTCCAAAATAAACAACATTCCTCCGGACCAGGGTGCACAACACAGTACATACTTACAACTCCCATACAGCATCTACTCCTCCAAAATAAACAACGTTCCACCGGACCAGGGTCCACAACACAGTACATACATACAACTCCCATACAACATCTACACCTCCAAAATAAACAACGTCCCTCCGGACCAGGGTGCACAACACAGTACAAACATACAACTCCCATACAACATCTACACCACCAAAATAAACAACGTTCCTCCGGACCAGGGTCCACAACACAGTACATACATAAACTCCCATACAGCATCTACACCTTCAAAATAAACAACGTTCCTCCGGACCAGGGTGCACAAATCAGTACATACATACAACTCCCATACAACATCTACACCTCCAAAATAAACAACGATTCTCCGGACCAGGGTGCACAACACAGTACATACATACAAGTCCCAGACAACATCTACACTTCCAAAATAAACAACGTTCCTCCGGACCAGGGTCCACAACACAGTACATACATACAACTCCCATACAACATCTACACCTCCAAAATAAACAACGTTCCTCCGGACCAGGGTGCACATCACAGTGCATACATACAACTCGCATACAACATCTACACCTCCAAAATAAACAACGTTC
The DNA here is from genome assembly GCF_030144855.1 of Hypanus sabinus. Classification (NCBI taxonomy): domain Eukaryota; kingdom Metazoa; phylum Chordata; class Chondrichthyes; order Myliobatiformes; family Dasyatidae; genus Hypanus; species Hypanus sabinus. The sequence continues at coordinate 843,477 of NW_026778950.1, read as the reverse complement.
CTCTCGACCAGGGTGTACAACACAGTACATACATACAACTCCCATAGAACATTTACATCTCCAAAATAAACAACGTTCCTCTGGACCAGGGTGCACAACACAGTACATACATACAACTCCCATACAACATCTACACCTCCAAAATAAACAACGTTCCTCTGGACCAGGGTGCACAACACAGTACATACATACAACTCCCATACAACATCTACACCTCCAAAATAAACAATGTTCCTCTGGACCAGGGTGCACAACACAGTACAAACATACAACTCCCATACAACATCTACACCTCCAAAATAAACAACGTTCCACCGGACCAGGGTGCACAACGCTGTACAAACATACAACTCCCATACAATATCTACCCCTCCAAAATAAACAACGTTCCTCCGGACCAGGGTGCACAACACAGTACATACATACAACTCCCATACAACAGCTACACCTCCAAAATAAACAACGTTCCACCGGACAAGGGTCCACAACACAGTACATACATACAACTCCCATACAACATCTACACCTCCAATATTAGCAACGTTCCTCCGGACCAGGTTGCACAACACAGTACATACATACAACTCCCATACAACATCTACACCTCCAAAGTAAACAACGTTCCTCCGGACCAGGGTGCACAACACAGTAGATACATACAACTCCCATACAACACATACACATCCAAAATAGACAATGTTCCACCGGACCAGGGAGAACAACACAGTACATACATACAACTCCCATTCAACATCTACATCTCCAAAATAAACAACGTTCCTCCGGACCAGTGTCCACAACACAGTACATACATACAACTCCCATACAACACCTACACCTCCAAAATAAACAACGTTCCACTGGACCAGGGAGAACATCATAGTACATACATACAACTCCCATACAACATCTACACCTCCAAAATAAACAACGTTCCACCTGACCAGGGAGAACAACACAGTACAAACATACAACACCCATACAACATCTACACCTCCAAAATAAACAACGTTCCTCCGGACCAGGGTCCACAACACAGTACATACATACAACTCCCATACAACATCTACACCTCCAAAATAAACAACGTTCCACCGGACCAGGGTGCACAACACAGTACATACATACAACTCCCATACAGCATCTACACCTCCAAAATAAACAACGTTCCTCCAGACCAGGGTGCACAACACAGTAGATACATACAACTCCCATACAACATCTACACCACCAAAATAAACAACGTTCCTCTGGACCAGGGTGCACATCACAGTACAAACATACAACTCCCATACAACATCTACACCTCCAAAATAAACAACGTTCCACCGGACCTGGGTGCACAACACAGTACATACATACAACTCCCATACAACATCTACACTTCCAAAATAAACAACGTTCCACCGGACCAGGGTGCACAACACAGTACATACATACAACTCCCATACAACATCTACACCACCAAAATAAACAACGTTCCTCCGGACCAGGGTCCACAACACAGTACATACATACAACTCCCATTCAACATCTACACCTCCAAAATAAACAACGTTCCACCGGACCAGGGAGAACATCATAGTACATACATACAACTCCCATACAACATCTACACCTCCAAAATAAACAACGTTCCACCGGACCAGGGAGAACAACACAGTACATACATACAACTCCCATACAACATCTACACCTCCAAAATAAACAACGTTCCACCGGACCAGGGTGCACAACACAGTACATACATACAACTCCCATACAGCATCTACACCTCCAAAATAAACAACGTTCCTCCGGACCAGGGTGCACAAATCAGTAGATACATACAACTCCCATACAGCATCTACACCTCCGAAATAAACAACGTTCCACCGGACCAGGTTGCACAACACAGTACAAACATACAACTCCCATACAACATCTACACCTCCAAAATAAACAACATTCCACCGGACCAGGGTCCACAACACAGTACATACATACAACTCCCATACAACATCTACCCCTCCAAAATAAACAACGTTCCTCCGGACCAGGGTGCACAAATCAGTACATACATACAACTCCCATACAGCATCTACACCTCCAAAATAAACAACGTTCCACCGGACCAGGGTGCACAACGCTGTACAAACATAGAACTCCCATAAAATATCTACCCCTCCAAAATATACAACGTTCCTCCGGACCAGGGAGAACATCACAGTACATACATACAACTCCCATACAACATCTACACCTCCAAAATAAACAACGTTCCACCGGACCAGGGAGAACAACACAGTACAAACATACAACACCCATACAACATCTACACCTCCAAAATAAACAACGTTCCTCCGGACCAGGGTGCACAACACAGTGCATACATACAACTCCCATACAACATCTACACCTCCAAAATAAACAACTTTCCACCGGACCAGGGTGCACAACACAGTACATACTTACAACTCCCATACAGCCCCTACACCTCCAAAATAAACAACGTTCCTCCGGACCAGGGTGCACAACACAGTGCATACTTAAAACTCCCATACAGCATCTACTCCTCCAAAATAAACAACGTTCCACCGGACCAGGGTCCACAACACAGTACATACATACAACTCCCATACAACATCTACACCTCCAAAGTAAACAACGTTCCTCCGGACCAGGGTCCACAACACAGTACATACATACAACTCCCATACAACACCTACACATCCAAAATAAACAACGTTCCTCCAGACCAGGGTGCACAACACAGTACATACATACAATTCCCATACAACATCTACACCTCCAAAATAAATAACGTTCCTCCAGACCAGGGTGCACAACACAGTACATACATACAACTCCCATACAACATCTACACCTCCAATATTAGCAACGTTCCTCCGGACCAGGGTGCACAACACAGTACATACATACAACTCCCATATAACATCTACACCTCCAAAATAGACAATGTTCCACCGGACCAGGGAGAACAACACAGTACATACATACAACTCCCATTCAACATCTACACCTCCAAAATAAACAACGTTCCACCGGACCAGGGAGAACATCATCGTACATACATACAACTCCCATACAACATCTACACCTCCAAAATAAACAACGTTCCACCGGACCAGGGAGAACAACACAGTACAAACATACAACACCCATACAACATCTACACCTCCAAAATAAACCACGTTCCTCCGGACCAGGGTCCACAACACAGTACATACATACAACTCCCATACAACATCTACACCTCCAAAATAAACAACGTTCCACCGGACCAGGGTGCACAACACAGTACATACATACAACTCCCATACAACATCTACCCCTCCAAAATAAACAACGTTCCTCCGGACCAGGGTGCACAAATCAGTACATACATACAACTCCCATACAGCATCTACACCTCCAAAATAAACAATGTTCCACCGGACCAGGGTGCACAACGCTGTACAAACATAGAACTCCCATAAAATATCTACCCCTCCAAAATAAACAACGTTCCTCCGGACCAGGGAGAACATCACAGTACATACATACAACTCCCATACAACATCTACACCTCCAAAATAAACAACGTTCCACCGGACCAGGGAGAACAACACAGTACAAACATACAACACCCATACAACATCTACACCTCCAAAATAAACAACGTTCCTCCGGACCAGGGTGCACAACACAGTGCATACATACAACTCCCATACAACATCTACACCTCCAAAATAAACAACGTTCCACCGGACCAGGGTGCACAACACAGTACATACATACAACTCCCATACAACATCCACACCTCCAAAATAAACAACTTTCCACCGGACCAGGGTGCACAACACAGTACATACTTACAACTCCCATACAGCCCCTACACGTCCAAAATAAACAACGTTCCTCCGGACCAGGGTGCACAACACAGTGCATACTTAAAACTCCCATACAGCATCTACTCCTCCAAAATAAACAACGTTCCACCGGACCAGGGTCCACAACACAGTACATACATACAACTCCCATACAACATCTACACCTCCAAAGTAAACAACGTTCCTCCGGACCAGGGTCCACAACACAGTACATACATACAACTCCCATACAACACCTACACATCCAAAATAAACAACGTTCCTCCAGACCAGGGTGCACAACACAGTACATACATACAACTCCCATACAACATCTACACCTCCAATATTAGCAACGTTCCTCCGGACCAGGGTGCACAACACAGTACATACATACAACTCCCATATAACATCTACACCTCCAAAATAGACAATGTTCCACCGGACCAGGGAGAACAACACAGTACATACATACAACTCCCATTCAACATCTACACCTCCAAAATAAACAACGTTCCACCGGACCAGGGAGAACATCATCGTACATACATACAACTCCCATACAACATCTACACCTCCAAAATAAACAACGTTCCACCGGACCAGGGAGAACAACACAGTACAAACATACAACACCCATACGACATCTACACCTCCAAAATAAACCACGTTCCTCCGGACCAGGGTCCACAACACAGTACATACATACAACTCCCATACAACATCTACACCTCCAAAATAAACAACGTTCCACCGGACCAGGGTGCACAACACAGTACATACATACAACTCCCATACAGCATCTACACCTCCAAAATAAACAACGTTCCTCCGGACCAGGGTGCACAAATCAGTACATACATACAACTCCCATACAGCATCTACACCTCCGAAATAAACAACGTTCCACCGGACCAGGTTGCACAACACAGTACAAACATACAACTCCCATACAACATCTACACCTCCAAAATAAACAACGTTCCACCGGACCAGGGTCCACAACACAGTACATACATACAACACCCATACAACATCTACCCCTCCAAAATAATCAACGTTCCTCCGGACCAGGGTGCACAAATCAGTACATACATACAACTCCCATACAGCATCTACACCTCCAAAATAAACAACGTTCCACCGGACCAGGGTGCACAACGCTGTACAAACATAGAACTCCCATAAAATATCTACCCCTCCAAAATAAACAACGTTCCTCCGGACCAGGGAGAACATCACTGTACATACATACAACTCCCATACAACATCTACACAACGAAAATAAACAACTTTCCTCCGGACCAGGGTCCACAACACAGTACATACATACAACTCCCATACAACATCTACACCTCCAAAATAAACAACGTTCCACCGGACCAGGGTGCACAACACAGTACATACATACAACTCCCATACAGCATCTACACCTCCAAAATAAACAACGTTCCTCCAGACCAGGGTGCACAACACAGTAGATACATACAACTCCCATACAACATCTACACCACCAAAATAAACAACGTTCCTCTGGACCAGGGTGCACATCACAGTACAAACATACAACTCCCATACAACATCTACACCTCCAAAATAAACAACGTTCCACCGGACCGGGGTGCACAACACAGTACATACATACAACTCCCATACAACATCTACACTTCCAAAATAAACAACGTTCCACCGGACCAGGGTGCACTACACAGTACATACATACAACTCCCATACAACATCTACACCACCAAAATAAACAACGTTCCTCCGGACCAGGGTCCACAACACAGTACATACATACAACTCCCATACAGCATCTACACCTCCAAAATAAACAACGTTCCACCTGACCAGGGTGCACAACGCTGTACAAACATAGAACTCCCATAAAATATCTACCCCTCCAAAATAAACAACGTTCCTCCGGACCAGGGAGAACATCACAGTACATACATACAACTCCCATACAACATCTACACATCCAAAATAAACAACGTTCCACCGGACCAGGGAGAACAACACAGTACAAACATACAACACCCATACAACATCTACACCTCCAAAATAAACAACGTTCCTCCGGACCAGGGTGCACAACACAGTGCATACATACAACTCCCATACAACATCTACACCTCCAAAATAAACAACGTTCCACCGGACCAGGGTGCACAACACAGTACATACATACAACTCCCATACAACATCCACACCTCCAAAATAAACAACTTTCCACCGGACCAGGTTGCACAACACAGTACAAACATACAACTCCCATACAACATCTACACCTCCAAAATAAACAACGTTCCACCGGACCAGGGTCCACAACACAGTACATACATACAACTCCCATACAACATCTACCCCTCCAAAATAATCAACGTTCCTCCGGACCAGGGTGCACAAATCAGTACATACATACAACTCCCATACAGCATCTACACCTCCAAAATAAACAACGTTCCACCGGACCAGGGTGCACAACGCTGTACAAACATAGAACTCCCATAAAATATCTACCCCTCCAAAATAAACAACGTTCCTCCGGACCAGGGAGAACATCACTGTACATACATACAACTCCCATACAACATCTACACAACGAAAATAAACAACTTTCCTCCGGACCAGGGTCCACAACACAGTACATACATACAACTCCCATACAACATCTACACCTCCAAAATAAACAACGTTCCACCGGACCAGGGTGCACAACACAGTACATACATACAACTCCCATACAGCATCTACACCTCCAAAATAAACAACGTTCCTCCAGACCAGGGTGCACAACACAGTAGATACATACAACTCCCATACAACATCTACACCACCAAAATAAACAACGTTCCTCTGGACCAGGGTGCACATCACAGTACAAACATACAACTCCCATACAACATCTACACCTCCAAAATAAACAACGTTCCACCGGACCGGGGTGCACAACACAGTACATACATACAACTCCCATACAACATCTACACTTCCAAAATAAACAACGTTCCACCGGACCAGGGTGCACTACACAGTACATACATACAACTCCCATACAACATCTACACCACCAAAATAAACAACGTTCCTCCGGACCAGGGTCCACAACACAGTACATACATACAACTCCCATACAGCATCTACACCTCCAAAATAAACAACGTTCCACCGGACCAGGGTGCACAACGCTGTACAAACATAGAACTCCCATAAAATATCTACCCCTCCAAAATAAACAACGTTCCTCCGGACCAGGGAGAACATCACAGTACATACATACAACTCCCATACAACATCTACACATCCAAAATAAACAACGTTCCACCGGACCAGGGAGAACAACACAGTACAAACATACAACACCCATACAACATCTACACCTCCAAAATAAACAACGTTCCTCCGGACCAGGGTGCACAACACAGTGCATACATACAACTCCCATACAACATCTACACCTCCAAAATAAACAACGTTCCACCGGACCAGGGTGCACAACACAGTACATACATACAACTCCCATACAACATCCACACCTCCAAAATAAACAACTTTCCACCGGACCAGGGTGCACAACACAGTACATACTTACAACTCCCATACAGCCCCTACACCTCCAAAATAAACAACGTTCCTCCGGACCAGGGTGCACAACACAGTGCATACTTAAAACTCCCATACAGCATCTACTCCTCCAAAATAAACAACATTCCTCCGGACCAGGGTGCACAACACAGTACATAGATACAACTCCCATACAACATCTGCACCTCCAAAATAAACAACATTCCTCTGGACCAGGGTCCACAACACAGTACATACATACAACTCCCATACAGCATCTACTCCTCCAAAATAAACAACGTTCCACCGGACCAGGGTGCACAACACAGTACATACTTACAACTCCCATACAGCATCTACTCCTCCAAAATAAACAACGTTCCACCGGACCAGGGTCCACAACACAGTACATACATACAACTCCCATACAACATCTACACCTCCAAAATAAACAACGTCCCTCCGGACCAGGGTCCACAACACAGTACAAACATACAACTCCCATACAACATCTACACCTCCAAAATAAACAACGTTCCTCCGGACCAGGGTCCACAACACAGTACATACATAAACTCCCATACAGCATCTACACCTTCAAAATAAACAACGTTCCTCCGGACCAGGGTGCACAAATCAGTACATACATACAACTCCCATACAACATCTACACCTCCAAAATAAACAACGTTTCTCCGGACCAGGGTGCACAACACAGTACATACATACAAATCCCAGACAACATCTACACTTCCAAAATAAACAACGTTCCTCCGGACCAGGGTCCACAACACAGTACATACATACAACTCCCATACAACATCTACACCTCCAAAATAAACAACGTTCCTCCGGACCAGGGTGCACATCACAGTGCATACATACAACTCACATACAACATCTACACCTCCAAAATAAACAACGTTCCACTGGACCAGGGTGTACAACACAGTACATACATACAACTCCCATACAACATCTACAACTCCAAAATAAACAACGTTCCTCTGGACCAGGGTGCACAACACAGTACATACATACAACTCCCATACAACATCTACACCTCCAAAATAAACAACATTCCTCTGGACCAGGGTGCACAACACAGTACATACATACAACTCCCATACAACATCTACACCTCCAAAATAAACAATGTTCCTCTGGACCAGGGTGCACAACACAGTACAAACATACAACTCCCATAGAACATCTACACCTCCAAAATAAACAACGTTCCACCGGACCAGGGTGCACAACGCTGTACAAAACATACAACTCCCATAAAATATCTACCCTTCCAAAATAAACAACGTTCCTCCGGACCAGGGTGCAAAACACAGAACATACATACAACTCCCATACAACATCTACACCTCCAAAATAAACAACGTTCCACCGGACCAGGGTCCACAACACAGTACATACATACAACTCCCATACAACATCTACACCTCCAAATTAAACAACGTTCCTCCGGACCAGGGTCCACAACACAGTACATACATACAACTCCCATACAACACCTACACATCCAAAATAAACAACGTTCCTCCAGACCAGGGTGAAAAACACAGTACATACATACAACTCCCATACAACATCTACACCTCCAATATTAGCAACGTTCCTCCGGACCAGGGTGCACAACACAGTACATACATACAACTCCCATATAACATCTACACCTCCAAAATAGACAATGTTCCACCGGACCAGGGAGAACAACACAGTACATACATACAACTCCCATTCAACATCTACACCTCCAAAATAAACAACGTTCCACCGGACCAGGGAGAACATCATAGTACATACATACAACTCCCATACAACATCTACACCTCCAAAATAAACAACGTTCCACCGGACCAGGGAGAACAACACAGTACAAACATACAACACCCATGCAACATCTACACCTCCAAAATAAACCACGTTCCTCTGGACCAGGGTCCACAACACAGTACATACATAAAACTCCCATACAACATCTACACCTCCAAAATAAACAACGTTCCACCGGACCAGGGTGCACAAATCAGTACATACATACAACTCCCATACAGCATCTACACCTCCGAAATAAACAACGTTCCACCGGACCAGGTTGCACAACACAGTACAAACATACAACTCCCATACAACATCTACACCTCCAAAATAAACAACGTTCCACCGGACCAGGGTCCACAACACAGTACATACATACAACTCCCATACAACATCTACCCCTCCAAAATAAACAACGTTCCTCCGGACCAGGGTGCACAAATCAGTACATACATACAACTCCCATACAGCATCTACACCTCCAAAATAAACAACGTTCCACCGGACCAGGGTGCACAACGCTGTACAAACATAGAACTCCCATAAAATATCTACCCCTCCAAAATAAACAACGTTCCTCCGGACCATGGAGAACATCACAGTACATACATACAACTCCCATACAACATCTACACTTCCAAAATAAACAACGTTCCACCGGACCAGGGAGAACAACACAGTACAAACATACAACTCCCGTACAACACCTACACCTGAAAAATAAACAACGTTCCTCCGGACCAGGGTGCACAACACAGTACATACATACAACTCCCATACAACATCTACACCTCCAAAGTAAACAACGTTCCACCGGACCAGGGTGCACAACACAGTACATACATACAACTCCCATACAACATCCACACCTCCAAAATAAACAACATTCCTCTGGACAAGGGTCCACAATACAGTACATACATACAACTCCCATACAGCATCTACTCCTCCAAAATAAACAACATTCCTCCGGACCAGGGTGCACAACACAGTACATACTTACAACTCCCATACAGCATCTACTCCTCCAAAATAAACAACGTTCCACCGGACCAGGGTCCACAACACAGTACATACATACAACTCCCATACAACATCTACACCTCCAAAATAAACAACGTCCCTCCGGACCAGGGTCCACAACACAGTACAAACATACAACTCCCATACAACATCTACACCTCCAAAATAAACAACGTTCCTCCGGACCAGGGTCCACAACACAGTACATACATAAACTCCCATACAGCATCTACACCTTCAAAATAAACAACGTTCCTCCGGACCAGGGTGCACAAATCAGTACATACATACAACTCCCATACAACATCTACACCTCCAAAATAAACAACGTTTCTCCGGACCAGGGTGCACAACACAGTACATACATACAAATCCCAGACAACATCTACACTTCCAAAATAAACAACGTTCCTCCGGACCAGGGTCCACAACACAGTACATACATACAACTCCCATTCAACATCTACACCTCCAAAATAAACAACGTTCCTCTGGACCAGGGTGCACAACACAGTACATACATACAACTCCCATACAACATCTACACCTCCAAAATAAACAACATTCCTCAGGACCAGGCTGCACAACACAGTACATACATACAACTCCCATACAACATCTACACCTCCAAAATAAACATTGTTCCTCTGGACCAGGGTGCACAACACAGTACAAACATACAACTCCCATACAACATCTACACCTCCAAAATAAACAACGTTCCACCGGACCAGGGTGCACAACGCTGTACAAAACATACAACTCCCATAAAATATCTACCCCTCCAAAATAAACAACGTTCCTCCGGACCAGGGTACAAAACACAGAACATACATACAACTCCCATACAACATCTACACCTCCAAAATAAACAACGTTCCACCGGACCAGGGTCCACAACACAGTACATACCTACAACTCCCATACAACATCTACACCTCCAAAGTAAACAACGTTCCTCCAGACCAGGGTCCACAACACAGTACATACATACAACTCTCATACAACACCTACACATCCAAAATATACAACGTTCCTCCAGACCAGGGTGCACAACACAGTACATACATACAACTCCCATACAACATCTACACCTCCAAAATAAACAACGTTCCACCGGACCAGGGTCCACAACACAGTACATACATACAACTCCCATACAACATCTACCCCTCCAAAATAAACAACGTTCCTCCGGACCAGGGTGCACAAATCAGTACATACATACAACTCCCATACAGCATCTACACCTCCAAAATAAACAACGTTCCACCGGACCAGGGTGCACAACGCTGTACAAACATAGAACTCCCATAAAATATCTACCCCTCCAAAATAAACAACGTTCCTCCGGACCATGGAGAACATCACAGTACATACATACAACTCCCATACAACATCTACACTTCCAAAATAAACAACGTTCCACCGGACCAGGGAGAACAACACAGTACAAACATACAACTCCCGTACAACACCTACACCTGAAAAATAAACAACGTTCCTCCGGACCAGGGTGCACAACACAGTACATACATACAACTCCCATACAACATCTACACCTCCAAAGTAAACAATGTTCCACCGGACCAGGGTGCACAACACAGTACATACATACAACTCCCATACAACATCCACACCTCCAAAATAAACAACATTCCTCTGGACAAGGGTCCACAATACAGTACATACATACAACTCCCATACAGCATCTACTCCTCCAAAATAAACAACATTCCTCCGGACCAGGGTGCACAACACAGTACATACTTACAACTCCCATACAGCATCTACTCCTCCAAAATAAACAACGTTCCACCGGACCAGGGTCCACAACACAGTACATACATACAACTCCCATACAACATCTACACCTCCAAAATAAACAACGTCCCTCCGGACCAGGGTCCACAACACAGTACAAACATACAACTCCCATACAACATCTACACCTCCAAAATAAACAACGTTCCTCCGGACCAGGGTCCACAACACAGTACATACATAAACTCCCATACAGCATCTACACCTTCAAAATAAACAACGTTCCTCCGGACCAGGGTGCACAAATCAGTACATACATACAACTCCCATACAACATCTACACCTCCAAAATAAACAACGTTTCTCCGGACCAGGGTGCACAACACAGTACATACATACAAATCCCAGACAACATCTACACTTCCAAAATAAACAACGTTCCTCCGGACCAGGGTCCACAACACAGTACATACATACAACTCCCATTCAACATCTACACCTCCAAAATAAACAACGTTCCTCTGGACCAGGGTGCACAACACAGTACATACATACAACTCCCATACAACATCTACACCTCCAAAATAAACAACATTCCTCAGGACCAGGCTGCACAACACAGTACATACATACAACTCCCATACAACATCTACACCTCCAAAATAAACATTGTTCCTCTGGACCAGGGTGCACAACACAGTACAAACATACAACTCCCATACAACATCTACACCTCCAAAATAAACAACGTTCCACCGGACCAGGGTGCACAACGCTGTACAAAACATACAACTCCCATAAAATATCTACCCCTCCAAAATAAACAACGTTCCTCCGGACCAGGGTACAAAACACAGAACATACATACAACTCCCATACAACATCTACACCTCCAAAATAAACAACGTTCCACCGGACCAGGGTCCACAACACAGTACATACCTACAACTCCCATACAACATCTACACCTCCAAAGTAAACAACGTTCCTCCAGACCAGGGTCCACAACACAGTACATACATACAACTCTCATACAACACCTACACATCCAAAATATACAACGTTCCTCCAGACCAGGGTGCACAACACAGTACATACATACAACTCCCATACAACATCTACACCTCCAATATTAGCAACGTTCCTCCGGACCAGGGTGCACAACACAGTACATACATACAACTCCCATACAACATCTACACCTCCAAAATAGACAATGTTCCACCGGACCAGGGAGAACAACACAGTACATACATACAACTCCCATTCAACATCTACACCTCCAAAATAAACAACGTTCCACCGGTCCAGGGAGAACATCATAGTACATACATACAACTCCCATACAACATCTACACCTCCAAAATAAACAACGTTCCACCGGACCAGGGAGAACAACACAGTACAAACATACAACACCCATGCAACATCTACACCTCCAAAATAAACCACGTTCCTCCGGACCAGGGTCCACAACACAGTACGTACATACAATTCCCATACAACATCTACACCTCCAAAATAAACAACGTTCCACCGGACCAGGGTGCACAACACAGTACATACATACAACTCCCATACAGCATCTACACCTCCAAAATATACAACGTTCCTCCAGACCAGGGTGCACAACACAGTAGATACATACAACTCCCATACAACATCTACACCACCAAAATAAACAACGTTCCTCCGGACCAGGGTGCACATCACAGTACAAACATACAACTCCCATACAACATCTACACCTCCAAAATAAACAACGTTCCAGCGGACCAGGGTGCACAACACACTACATACATACAACTCCCATACAGCATCTACACCTCCAAAATAAACAACATTCATCCGGACCAGGGTCCACAACACAGTACATACATACAACTCCCATACAGCATCTACACCTCCAAAATAAACAACGTTCCACCGGACCGGGGTGCACAACACAGTACATACATACAACTCCCATACAACATCTACACTTCCAAAATAAACAACGTTCCACCGGACTAGGGTGCACAACACAGTACATACATACAACACCCATACAACATCTACACCTCCAAAATAAACAACGTTCCTCCGGACCAGGGTGCACATCACAGTACAAACATACAACTCCCATACAACATCTACACCTCCAAAATAAACAACGTTCCACCGGACCAGGGTCCACAACACAGTACATACATACAACTCCCATACAACATCTACACCTCCAAAGTAAACAACGTTCCTCCGGACCAGGGTCCACAACACAGTACATACATACAACTCCCATACAACACCAACACATCCAAAATAAACAACGTTCCTCCAGACCAGAGTGCACAACGCTGTACAAACATACAACTCCCATACAACATCTACACCTCCAAAATAAACAACGTTCCACCGGACCAGGGTCCACAACACAGTACATACATACAACTCCCATACAACATCTACACCTCCAAAGTAAACAACGTTCCTCCGGACCAGGGTCCACAACACAGTACATACATACAACTCCCATACAACATCTACACATCCAATATTAGCAACGTTCCTCCAGACCAGGGTGCACAACACAGTACATACATACAACTCCCATACAACATCTACACCTCCAAAATAGACAATGTTCCACCGGACCAGGGAGAACAACACAGTACATACATACAACCCCCATTCAACATCTACACCTCCAAAATAAACAACGTTCCACCGGACCAGGGTCCACAACACAGTACACACATACAACTCCCATACAACACCTACACCTCCAAAATAAACAACGTTCCACCGGACCAGGCAGAACATCATAGTACATACATACAACTCCCATACAACATCTACACCTCCAAAATAAACAACGTTCCACCGGACCAGGGAGAACCACACAGTACAAACATACAACACCCATACAACATCTACACCTCCAAAATAAACAACGTTCCTCCGGACCAGGGTCCACAACACAGTACATACATACAACTCCCATACAACATCTACACCTCCAAAATAAACAACGTTCCACCGGACCAGGGTGCACAACACAGTACATACATACAACTCCCATACAGCATCTACACCTCCAAAATAAACAACGTTCCTCCGGACCAGGGTGCACATCACAGTACAAACATACAACTCCCATAGAGCATCTACTCCTCCAAAATAAACAACATTCCTCCGGACCAGGGTGCACAACACAGTACATACTTACAACTCCCATACAACATCCACACCTCCAAAATAAACAACGTTTCTCCAGACCAGGGTGTACAACACAGTACGTACATACAACTCCCATACAACATCTACACCTCCAAAATAAACAACGATCCTCCGGACCAGGGTCCACAACACAGTACATACATACAATTCCCATACAACATCTACACCTCCAAAATAAACAACGTTCCTCCGGTCCAGGGTGTACAACACAGTACATACATACAACTCCCATACAACATCTACACCTCCAAAATAAACAACGTTCCACCGGACCAGGGTCCACAACACAGTACATACATACAACTCCCATACAACATCTACACCTCCAAAGTAAACAACGTTCCTCCGGACCAGGGTGCACAACACAGTACATACATACAACTCCCATACAACATCTACACCTCCAAAATAGACAATGTTCCACCGGACCAGGGAGAACAACACAGTACATACATACAACCCCCATTCAACATCTACACATCCAAAATAAACAACGTTCCACCGGACCAGGGTCCACAACACAGTACACACATACAACTCCCATACAACACCTACACCTCCAAAATAAACAACGTTCCACCGGACCAGGCAGAACATCATAGTACATACATACAACTCCCATACAACATCTACACCTCCAAAATAAACAACGTTCCACCGGACCAGGGAGAACCACACAGTACAAACATACAACACCCATACAACATCTACACCTCCAAAATAAACAACGTTCCTCCGGACCAGGGTCCACAACACAGTACATACATACAACTCCCATACAACATCTACACCTCCAAAATAAACAACGTTCCACCGGACCAGGGTGCACAACACAGTACATACATACAACTCCCATACAGCATCTACACCTCCAAAATAAACAACGTTCCTCCGGACCAGGGTGCACAACACAGTAGATACATGCAACTCCCATACAACTTCTACACCACCAAAATAAACAACGTTCCTCCGGACCAGGGTGCACATCACAGTACAAACATACAACTCCCATACAACATCTACACCTCCAAAATAAACAACGTTCCACCGGACCGGGGTGCACAACACAGTACATACATACAACTCCCATACAACATCTACACTTCCAAAATAAACAACGTTCCACCGGACCAGGGTGCACAACACAGTACATACATACAACTCCCATACAACATCTACACAACGAAAATAAACAACGTTCCTCCGGACCAGGGTCCACAACACAGTACATACATACAACTCCCATACAACATCTACACCTCCAAAATAAACAACGTTCCACCGGTCCAGGGTGTACAACACAGTACATACATACAACTCCCATACAACATCTACACCTCCAAAATAAACAACGTTCCACCGGACCAGTGTCCACAACACAGTACATACATACAACTCCCATACAACATCTACACCTCCAAAATAAACAACGTTCCACCGGACCAGGGTCCACAACACAGTACACACATACAACTCCCATACAACACCTACACCTCCAAAATAAACAACGTTCCACCGGACCAGGGAGAACATCATAGTACATACATACAACTCCCATACAACATCTACACCTCCAAAATAAACAACGTTCCACCGGACCAGGGAGAACAACACAGTACAAACATACAACACCCATACAACATCTACACCTCCAAAATAAACAACGTTCCTCCGGACCAGGGTCCACAACACAGTACATACATACAACTCCCATACAACATCTACACCTCCAAAATAAACAACGTTCCAGCGGACCAGGGTGCACAACACACTACATACATACAACTCCCATACAGCATCTACACCTCCAAAATAAACAACATTCATCCGGACCAGGGTCCACAACACAGTACATACATACAACTCCCATACAGCATCTACACCTCCAAAATAAACAACGTTCCACCGGACCGGGGTGCACAACACAGTACATACATACAACTCCCATACAACATCTACACTTCCAAAATAAACAACGTTCCACCGGACTAGGGTGCACAACACAGTACATACATACAACTCCCATACAACATCTACACCACCAAAATAAACAACGTTCCTCCGGACCAGGGTCCACAACACAGTACATACATACAAATCCCATACAACATCTACACGTCCAAAATAAACAACGTTCCTCCGGACCAGGGTGCACAACACAGTAGATACATACAACTCCCATACAACATCTACACCACCAAAATAAACAACGTTCCTCCGGACCAGGGTGCACATCACAGTACAAACATACAACTCCCATACAACATCTACACCTCCAAAATAAACAACGTTCCACCGGACCAGGGTCCACAACACAGTACATACATACAACTCCCATACAACATCTACACCTCCAAAGTAAACAACGTTCCTCCGGACCAGGGTCCACAACACAGTACATACATACAACTCCCATACAACACCAACACATCCAAAATAAACAACGTTCCTCCAGACCAGGGTGCACAACACAGTACATACATACAACTCCCATACAACATCTACACATCCAATATTAGCAACGTTCCTCCAGACCAGGGTGCACAACACAGTACATACATACAACTCCCATACAACATCTACACCTCCAAAATAGACAATGTTCCACCGGACCAGGGAGAACAACACAGTACATACATACAACCCCCATTCAACATCTACACCTCCAAAATAAACAACGTTCCACCGGACCAGGGTCCACAACACAGTACACACATACAACTCCCATACAACACCTACACCTCCAAAATAAACAACGTTCCACCGGACCAGGCAGAACATCATAGTACATACATACAACTCCCATACAACATCTACACCTCCAAAATAAACAACGTTCCACCGGACCAGGGAGAACCACACAGTACAAACATACAACACCCATACAACATCTACACCTCCAAAATAAACAACGTTCCTCCGGACCAGGGTCCACAACACAGTACATACATACAACTCCCATACAACATCTACACCTCCAAAATAAACAACGTTCCACCGGACCAGGGTGCACAACACAGTACATACATACAACTCCCATACAGCATCTACACCTCCAAAATAAACAACGTTCCTCCGGACCAGGGTGCACATCACAGTACAAACATACAACTCCCATAGAGCATCTACTCCTCCAAAATAAACAACATTCCTCCGGACCAGGGTGCACAACACAGTACATACTTACAACTCCCATACAACATCCACACCTCCAAAATAAACAACGTTTCTCCAGACCAGGGTGTACAACACAGTACGTACATACAACTCCCATACAACATCTACACCTCCAAAATAAACAACGTTCCTCCGGACCAGGGTCCACAACACAGTACATACATACAATTCCCATACAACATCTACACCTCCAAAATAAACAACGTTCCTCCGGTCCAGGGTGTACAACACAGTACATACATACAACTCCCATACAACATCTACACCTCCAAAATAAACAACGTTCCACCGGACCAGGGTCCACAACACAGTACATACATACAACTCCCATACAACATCTACACCTCCAAAGTAAACAACGTTCCTCCGGACCAGGGTCCACAACACAGTACATACATACAACTCCCATACAACACCAACACATCCAATATTAGCAACGTTCCTCCAGACCAGGGTGCACAACACAGTACATACATACAACTCCCATACAACATCTACACCTCCAAAATAGACAATGTTCCACCGGACCAGGGAGAACAACACAGTACATACATACAACCCCCATTCAACATCTACACCTCCAAAATAAACAACGTTCCACCGGACCAGGGTCCACAACACAGTACACACATACAACTCCCATACAACACCTACACCTCCAAAATAAACAACGTTCCACCGGACCAGGCAGAACATCATAGTACATACATACAACTCCCATACAACATCTACACCTCCAAAATAAACAACGTTCCACCGGACCAGGGAGAACCACACAGTACAAACATACAACACCCATACAACATCTACACCTCCAAAATAAACAACGTTCCTCCGGACCAGGGTCCACAACACAGTACATACATACAACTCCCATACAACATCTACACCTCCAAAATAAACAACGTTCCACCGGACCAGGGTGCACAACACAGTACATACATACAACTCCCATACAGCATCTACACCTCCAAAATAAACAACGTTCCTCCGGACCAGGGTGCACAACACAGTAGATACATGCAACTCCCATACAACTTCTACACCACCAAAATAAACAACGTTCCTCCGGACCAGGGTGCACATCACAGTACAAACATACAACTCCCATACAACATCTACACCTCCAAAATAAACAACGTTCCACCGGACCGGGGTGCACAACACAGTACATACATACAACTCCCATACAACATCTACACTTCCAAAATAAACAACGTTCCACCGGACCAGGGTGCACAACACAGTACATACATACAACTCCCATACAACATCTACACAACGAAAATAAACAACGTTCCTCCGGACCAGGGTCCACAACACAGTACATACATACAACTCCCATACAACATCTACACCTCCAAAATAAACAACGTTCCACCGGTCCAGGGTGTACAACACAGTACATACATACAACTCCCATACAACATCTACACCTCCAAAATAAACAACGTTCCACCGGACCAGTGTCCACAACACAGTACATACATACAACTCCCATACAGCATCTACACCTCCAAAATAAACAACGTTCCTCCGGACCAGGGTGCACAACACAGTAGATACATACAACTCCCATACAACATCTACACCACCAAAATAAACAACGTTCCTCCGGACCAGGGTGCACATCACAGTACAAACATACAACTCCCATACAACATCTACACCTCCAAAATAAACAACGTTCCACCGGACCGGGGTGCACAACACAGTACATACATACAACTCCCATACAACATCGACACTTCCAAAATAAACAACGTTCCACCGGACCAGGGTGCACAACACAGTACATACATACAACTCCCATACAACATCTACACCACCAAAATAAACAACGTTCCTCCGGACCAGGGTCCACAACACAGTACATACATACAACTCCCATACAACATCTACACCTCCAAAATAAACAACGTTCCTCCGGACCAGGGTGCACAACACAGTAGATACATACAACTCCCATAAAACATCTACACCACCAAAATAAACAACGTTCCTCCGGACCAGGGTGCACATCACAGTAAAAACATACAACTCCCATACAACATCTACACCTCCAAAATAAACAACGTTCCACCGGACCCGGGTCCACAACACAGTACATACCTACAACTCCCATACAACATCTACACCTCCAAAATAAACAACGTTCCACCGGACCAGGGTGCACAACACAGTACATACATACAACTCCCATACAACATCTACACCTCCAAAATAAACAACGTTCCACAGGACCAGGGTGCACAACACAGTAAAAACATACAACTCCCGTACAACACCTACACCTACAAAATAAACAACGTTCCACCGGACCAGGGTCCACAACACAGTACATACATACAACTCCCATACAACATCTACACCTCCAAAATAAACAACGTCCCTCCGGACCAGGGTCCACAACACAGTACAAACATACAACTCCCATACAACATCTACACCTCCAAAATAAACAACGTTCCTCCGGACCAGGGTCCACAACACAGTACATACATAAACTCCCATACAGCATCTACACCTTCAAAATAAACAACGTTCCTCCGGACCAGGGTGCACAAATCAGTACATACATACAACTCCCATACAACATCTACACCTCCAAAATAAACAACGTTTCTCCGGACCAGGGTGCACAACACAGTACATACATACAAATCCCAGACAACATCTACACTTCCAAAATAAACAAGGTTCCTCCGGACCAGTGTCCACAACACAGTACATACATACAACTCCCATACAACATCTACACCTCCAAAATAAACAACGTTCCTCCGGACCAGGGTGCACATCACAGTGCATACATACAACTCACATACAACATCTACACCTCCAAAATAAACAACGTTCCACTGGACCAGGGTGTACAACACAGTACATACATACAACTCCCATACAACATCTACACCTCCAAAATAAACAACGTTCCTCTGGACCAGGGTGCACAACACAGTACATACATAAAACTCCCATACAACATCTACACCTCCAAAATAAACAACATTCCTCAGGAACAGGGTGCACAACACAGTACATACATACAACTCCCATACAACATCTACACCTCCAAAATAAACATTGTTCCTCTGGACCAGGGTGCACAACACAGTACAAACATACAACTCCCATACAACATCTACACCTCCAAAATAAACAACGTTCCACCGGACCAGGGTGCACAACGCTGTACAAAACATACAACTCCCATAAAATATCTACCCCTCCAAAATAAACAACGTTCCTCCGGACCAGGGTGCAAAACACAGAACATACATACAACTCCCATACAACATCTACACCTCCAAAATAAACAACGTTCCACCGGACCAGGGTCCACAACACAGTACATACATACAACTCCCATACAACATCTACACCTCCAAAGTAAACAACGTTCCTCCGGACCAGGGTCCACAACACAGTACATACATACAACTCTCATACAACACCTACACATCCAAAATATACAACGTTCCTCCAGACCAGCGTGCACAACACAGTACATACATACAACTCCCATACAACATCTACACCTCCAATATTAGCAACGTTCCTCCGGACCAGGGTGCACAACACAGTACATACATACAACTCCCATTCAACATCTACACCTCCAAAATAAACAACGTTCCACCGGACCAGGGAGAACATCATAGTACATACATACAACTCCCATACAACATCTACACCTCCAAAATAAACAACGTTCCACCGGACCAGGGAGAACAACACAGTACAAACATACAACACCCATACAACATCTACACCTCCAAAATAAACCACGTTCCTCCGGACCAGGGTCCACAACACAGTACATACATATAACTCCCATACAACATCTACACCTCCAAAATAAACAACGTTCCACCGGACCAGGGTGCACAACACAGTACATACATACAACTCCCATACAGCATCTACACCTCCAAAATAAACAACGTTCCTCCAGACCAGCGTGCACAACACAGTAGATACATACAACTCCCATACAACATCTACACCTCCAATATAAACAACGTTCCTCCGGACCAGGGTGCACATCACAGTACAAACATACAACTCCCATACAACATCTACACCTCCAAAATAAACAACGTTCCACCGGACCGGGGTGCACAACACAGTACATACATACAACTCCCATACAACATCTACACCTCCAAAATAAACAACGTTCCACCGGACCGGGGTGCACAACACAGTACATACATATAACTCCCATACAACATCTACACCACCAAAATAAACAACGTTCCTCCGGACCAGGGTGCACATCACAGTACAAACATACAACTCCCATACAACATCTACACCTCCAAAATAAACAACGTTCCACCGGACCGGGGTGCACAACACAGTACATACATACAACTCCCATACAACATCTACACCTCCAAAATAAACAACGTCCCTCCGGACCAGGGTCCACAACACAGTACAAACATACAACTCCCATACAACATCTACACCTCCAAAATAAACAACGTTCCTCCGGACCAGGGTCCACAACACAGTACATACATAAACTCCCATACAGCATCTACACCTTCAAAATAAACAACGTTCCTCCGGACCAGGGTGCACAAATCAGTACATACATACAACTCCCATACAACATCTACACCTCCAAAATAAACAACGTTTCTCCGGACCAGGGTGCACAACACAGTACATACATACAAATCCCAGACAACATCTACACTTCCAAAATAAACAAGGTTCCTCCGGACCAGTGTCCACAACACAGTACATACATACAACTCCCATACAACATCTACACCTCCAAAATAAACAACGTTCCTCCGGACCAGGGTGCACATCACAGTGCATACATACAACTCACATACAACATCTACACCTCCAAAATAAACAACGTTCCACTGGACCAGGGTGTACAACACAGTACATACATACAACTCCCATACAACATCTACACCTCCAAAATAAACAACGTTCCTCTGGACCAGGGTGCACAACACAGTACATACATAAAACTCCCATACAACATCTACACCTCCAAAATAAACAACATTCCTCAGGAACAGGGTGCACAACACAGTACATACATACAACTCCCATACAACATCTACACCTCCAAAATAAACATTGTTCCTCTGGACCAGGGTGCACAACACAGTACAAACATACAACTCCCATACAACATCTACACCTCCAAAATAAACAACGTTCCACCGGACCAGGGTGCACAACGCTGTACAAAACATACAACTCCCATAAAATATCTACCCCTCCAAAATAAACAACGTTCCTCCGGACCAGTGTGCAAAACACAGAACATACATACAACTCCCATACAACATCTACACCTCCAAAATAAACAACGTTCCACCGGACCAGGGTCCACAACACAGTACATACATACAACTCCCATACAACATCTACACCTCCAAAGTAAACAACGTTCCTCCGGACCAGGGTCCACAACACAGTACATACATACAACTCTCATACAACACCTACACATCCAAAATATACAACGTTCCTCCAGACCAGCGTGCACAACACAGTACATACATACAACTCCCATACAACATCTACACCTCCAATATTAGCAACGTTCCTCCGGACCAGGGTGCACAACACAGTACATACATACAACTCCCATACAACATCTACACCTCTAAAATAGACAATGTTCCACCGGACCAGGGAGAACAACACAGTACATACATACAACTCCCATTCAACATCTACACCTCCAAAATAAACAACGTTCCACCGGACCAGGGAGAACATCATAGTACATACATACAACTCCCATACAACATCTACACCTCCAAAATAAACAACGTTCCACCGGACCAGGGAGAACAACACAGTACAAACATACAACACCCATACAACATCTACACCTCCAAAATAAACCACGTTCCTCCGGACCAGGGTCCACAACACAGTACATACATACAACTCCCATACAACATCTACACCTCCAAAATAAACAACGTTCCACCGGACCAGGGTGCACAACACAGTACATACATACAACTCCCATACAGCATCTACACCTCCAAAATAAACAACGTTCCTCCAGACCAGGGTGCACAACACAGTAGATACATACAACTCCCATACAACATCTACACCACCAAAATAAACAACGTTCCTCCGGACCAGGGTGCACATCACAGTACAAACATACAACTCCCATACAACATCTACACCTCCAAAATAAACAACGTTCCACCGGACCGGGGTGCACAACACAGTACATACATACAACTCCCATACAACATCTACAACTCCAAAATAAACAACGTCCCTCCGGACCAGGGTCCACAACACAGTACAAACATACAACTCCCATACAACATCTACACCTCCAAAATAAACAACGTTCCTCCGGACCAGGGTCCACAACACAGTACATACATAAACTCCCATACAGCATCTACACCTTCAAAATAAACAACGTTCCTCCGGACCAGGGTGCACAAATCAGTACATACATACAACTCCCATACAACATCTACACCTCCAAAATAAACAACGTTTCTCCGGACCAGGGTGCACAACACAGTACATACATACAAATCCCAGACAACATCTACACTTCCAAAATAAACAACGTTCCTCCGGACCAGTGTCCACAACACAGTACATACATACAACTCCCATACAACATCTACACCTCCAAAATAAACAACGTTCCTCCGGACCAGGGTGCACATCACAGTGAATACATACAACTCACATACAACATCTACACCTCCAAAATAAACAACGTTCCACTGGACCAGGGTGTACAACACAGTACATACATACAACTCCCATACAACATCTACACCTCCAAAATAAACAACGTTCCTCTGGACCAGGGTGCACAACACAGTACATACATACAACTCCCATACAACATCTACACCTCCAAAATAAACAACATTCCTCAGGAACACGGTGCACAACACAGTACATACATACAACTCCCATACAACATCTACACCTCCAAAATAAACATTGTTCCTCTGGACCAGGGTGCACAACACAGTACAAACATACAACTCCCATACAACATCTACACCTCCAAAATAAACAACGTTCCACCGGACCAGGGTGCACAACGCTGTACAAAACATACAACTCCCATAAAATATCTACCCCTCCAAAATAAACAACGTTCCTCCGGACCAGGGTGCAAAACACAGAACATACATACAACTCCCATACAACATCTACACCTCCAAAATAAACAACGTTCCACCGGACCAGGGTCCACAACACAGTACATACATACAATTCCCATACAACATCTACACCTCCAAAGTAAACAACGTTCCTCCGGACCACGGTCCACAACACAGTACATACATACAACTCTCATACAACACCTACACATCCAAAATATACAACGTTCCTCCAGACCAGCGTGCACAACACAGTACATACATACAACTCCCATACAACATCTACACCTCCAAAATAGACAATGTTCCACCGGACCAGGGAGAACAACACAGTACATACATACAACTCCCATTCAACATCTACACCTCCAAAATAAACAACGTTCCACCGGACCAGGGAGAACAACACAGTACAAACATACAACACCCATACAACATCTACACCTCCAAAATAAACAACGTTCCTCTGGACCAGGGTCCACAACACAGTACATACATACAACTCCCATACAACATCTACACCTCCAATATTAGCAACGTTCCTCCGTACCAGGGTGCACAACACAGTACATACATACAACTCCCATACAACATCTACACCTCCAAAATAGACAATGTTCCACCGGACCAGGGAGAACAACACAGTACATACATACAACTCCCATTCAACATCTACACCTCCAAAATAAACAACGTTCCACCGGACCAGGGAGAACAACACAGTACAAACATACAACACCCATACAACATCTACACCTCCAAAATAAACCACGTTCCTCCGGACCAGGGTCCACAACACAGTACATACATACAACTCCCATACAACATGTACACGTCCAAAATAAACAACGTTCCTCCGAACCAGGGTGCACAACACATTAGATACATACAACTCCCATACAACATCTACACCACCAAAATAAACAACGTTCCTCCGGACCAGGGTGCACATCACAGTACAAACATACAACTCCCATACAACATCTACACCTCCAAAATAAACAACGTTCCACCGGACCAGGGTGAACAACACAGTACATACATACAACTCCCATACAACATCTACACCTCCAAAATAAACAACGTTCCACCGGACCAGGGTGCACAACACAGTACATACATACAACTCCCATACAACATCTACACCACCAAAATAAACAACGTTCCTCCGGACCAGGGTGCACATCACAGTACAAACATACAACTCCCATACAGCATCTACTCCTCCAAAATAAACAACATTCCTCCGGACCAGGGTGCACAACACAGTACATACTTACAACTCCCATACAACATCCACACCTCCAAAATAAACAACGTTTCTCCAGACCAGGGTGTACAACACAGTACGTACATACAACTCCCATACAACATCTACACCTCCAAAATAAACAACGTTCCTCCGGACTAGGGTCCACAACACAGTACATACATACAATTCCCATACAACATCTTCACCTCCAAAATAAACAACGTTCCACCGGTCCAGGGTGTACAACACAGTACATACATACAACTCCCATACAACATCTACACCTCCAAAATAAACAACGTTCCACCGGACCAGGGTCCACAACACAGTACATACATACAACTCCCATACAACATCTACACCTCCAAAGTAAACAACGTTCCTCCGGACCAGGGTCCACAACACAGTACATACATACAACTCCCATACAACACCAACACATCCAAAATAAACAACGTTCCTCCAGACCAGGGTGCACAACACAGTACATACATACAACTCCCATACAACATCTACACATCCAATATTAGCAACGTTCCTCCAGACCAGGGTGCACAACACAGTGCATACATACAACTCCCATACAACATCTACACCTCCAAAATAGACAATGTTCCACCGGACCAGGGAGAACAACACAGTACATACATACAACCCCCATTCAACATCTACACCTCCAAAATAAACAACGTTCCACCGGACCAGGGTCCACAACACAGTACACACATACAACTCCCATACAACACCTACACCTCCAAAATAAACAACGTTCCACCGGACCAGGCAGAACATCATAGTACATACATACAACTCCCATGCAACATCTACACCTCCAAAATAAACAACGTTCCACCGGACCAGGGAGAACCACACAGTACAAACATACAACACCCATACAACATCTACACCTCCAAAATAAACAACGTTCCTCCGGACCAGGGTCCACAACACAGTACATACATACAACTCCCATACAACATCTACACCTCCAAAATAAACAACGTTCCACCGGACCAGGGTGCACAACACAGTACATACATACAACTCCCATACAGCATCTACACCTCCAAAATAAACAACGTTCCTCCGGACCAGGGTGCACAACACAGTAGATACATGCAACTCCCATACAACTTCTACACCACCAAAATAAACAACGTTCCTCCGGACAAGGGTGCACATCACAGTACAAACATACAACTCCCATACAACATCTACACCTCCAAAATAAACAACGTTCCACCGGACCGGGGTGCACAACACAGTACATACATACAACTCCCATACAACATCTACACTTCCAAAATAAACAACGTTCCACCGGACCAGGGTGCACAACACAGTACATACATACAACTCCCATACAACATCTACACAACGAAAATAAACAACTTTCCTCCGGACCAGTGTCCACAACACAGTACATACATACAACTCCCATACAACATCTACACCTCCAAAATAAACAACGTTCCACCGGTCCAGGGTGTACAACACAGTACATACATACAACTCCCATACAACATCTACACCTCCAAAATAAACAACGTTCCACCGGACCAGTGTCCACAACACAGTACATACATACAACTCCCATACAACATCTACACCTCCAAAGTAAACAACGTTCCTCCGGACCAGGGTCCACAACACAGTACATACATACAACTCCCATACAACACCAACACATCCAAAATAAACAACGTTCCTCCAGACCAGGGTGCACAACACAGTACATACATACAACTCCCATACAACATCTACACATCCAATATTAGCAACGTTCCACCGGACCAGGGTCCACAACACAGTACATACATACAACTCCCATACAACACCTACACCTCCAAAATAAACAACGTTCCACCGGACCAGGGAGAACATCATAGTACATACATACAACTCCCATACAACATCTACACCTCCAAAATAAACAACGTTCCACCGAACCAGGGTGCACAACACAGTACATACATACAACTCCCATACAGCATCTACACCTCCAAAATAAACAACGTTCCTCCGGACCAGGGTGCACAACACAGTAGATACATACAACTCCCATACAACATCTACACCACCAAAATAAACAACGTTCCTCCGGACCAGGGTGCACATCACAGTACAAACATACAACACCCATACAACATCTACACCTCCAAAATAAACAACGTTCCACCGGACCGGGGTGCACAACACAGTACATACATACAACTCCCATACAACATCGACACTTCCAAAATAAACAACGTTCCACCGGACCAGGTTGCACAACACAGTACATACATACAACTCCCATACAACATCTACACCACCAAAATAAACAACGTTCCTCCGGACCAGGGTCCACAACACAGTACATACATACAACTCCCATACAACATCTACACCTCCAAAATAAACAACGTTCCTCCGGACCAGGGTGCACAACACAGTAGATACATACAACTCCCATAAAACATCTACACCACCAAAATATACAACGTTCCTCCGGACCAGGGTGCACATCACAGTAAAAACATACAACTCCCATACAACATCTACACCTCCAAAATAAACAACGTTCCACCGGACCAGGGTGCACAACACAGTACATACATACAACTCCCATACAACATCTACACCTCCAAAATAAACAACGTTCCACAGGACCAGGGTGCACAACACAGTACATACATACAACTCCCATACAACATCTACACCACCAAAATAAACAACGTTCCTACGGACCAGGGTGCACATCACAGTACAAACATACAACTCCCATACAGCATCTACTCCTCCAAAATAAACAACATTCCTCCGGACCAGGGTGCACAACACAGTACATACTTACAACTCCCATACAACATCTACACCTCCAAAATAAACAACGTTCCTCCGGACCAGGGTCCACAACACAGTACATACATACAACTCCCATACAACATCTACACCTCCAAAATAAACAACGTTCCACCGGACCAGGGTCCACAACACAGTACATACATACAACTCCCATACAACATCTACACCTCCAAAGTAAACAACGTTCCTCCGGACCAGGGTCCACAACACAGTACATACATACAACTCCCATACAACACCTACACATCCAAAATAAATAACGTTCCTCCAGACCAGGGTGCACAACACAGTACATACTTACAACTCCCATACAACATCTACACCTCCAATATTAGCAACGTTCCTCCGGACCAGGGTGCACAACACATTACATACATACAACTCCCATACAACATCTACACCTCCAAAATAGACAATGTTCCACCGGACCAGGGAGAACAACACAGTACATACATACAACTCCCATTCAACATCTACACCTCCAGAATAAACAACGTTCCTCCGGACCAGGGTCCACAACACAGTACATACATACAACTCCCATACAACACCTACACCTCCAAAATAAACAACGTTCCACCGGACCAGGGAGAACATCACAGTACATACATACAACTCCCATACAACATCTACACCTCCAAAATAAACAACGTTCCACCGGACCAGGCAGAACAACACAGTACAAACATACAACTCCCATACAACACCAACACATCCAAAATAAACAACGTTCCTCCAGACCAGGGTGCACAACACAGTACATACATACAACTCCCATACAACATCTACACATCCAATATTAGCAACGTTCCTCCAGACCAGGGTGCACAACACAGTACATACATACAACTCCCATACAACATCTACACCTCCAAAATAGACCATGTTCCACCGGACCAGGGAGAACAACACAGTACATACATACAACCCCCATTCAACATCTACACCTCCAAAATAAACAACGTTCCACCGGACGAGGGTCCACAACACAGTACACACATACAACTCCCATACAACACCTACACCTCCAAAATAAACAACGTTCCACCGGACCAGGCAGAACATCATAGTACATACATACAACTCCCATACAACATCTACAACTCCAAAATAAACAACGTTCCACCGGACCAGGGAGAACCACACAGTACAAACATACAACACCCATACAACATCTACACCTCCAAAATAAACAAAGTTCCTCCGGACCAGGGTCCACAACACAGTACATACATACAACTCCCATACAACATCTACACCTCCAAAATAAACAACGTTCCACCGGACCAGGGTGCACAACACAGTACATACATACAACTCCCATACAGCATCTACACCTCCAAAATAAACAACGTTCCTCCGGACCAGGGTGCACAACACAGTAGATACATGCAACTCCCATACAACTTCTACACCACCAAAATAAACAACGTTCCTCCGGACCAGGGTGCACATCACAGTAAAAACATACAACTCCCATACAACATCTACACCTCCAAAATAAACAACGTTCCACCGGTCCGGGGTGCACAACACAGTACATACATACAACTCCCATACAACATCTACACTTCCAAAATAAACAACGTTCCACCGGACCAGGGTGCACAACACAGTACATACATACAACTCCCATACAACATCTACACAACGAAAATAAACAACGTTCCTCCGGACCAGGGTCCACAACACAGTACATACATACAACACCCATACAACATCTACACCTCCAAAATAAACAACGTTCCACCGGTCCAGGGTGTACAACACAGTACATACATAAAACTCCCATACAACATCTACACCTCCAAAATAAACAACGTTCCACCGGACCAGTGTCCACAACACAGTACATACATACAACTCCCATACAACATCTACACCTCCAAAGTAAACAACGTTCCTCCGGACCAGGGTCCACAACACAGTACATACATACAACTCCCATACAACACCAACACATCCAAAATAAACAACGTTCCTCCAGACCAGGGTGCACAACACAGTACATACATACAACTCCCATACAACATCTACACATCCAATATTAGCAACGTTCCACCGGACCAGGGTCCACAACACAGTACATACATACAACTCCCATACAACACCTACACCTCCAAAATAAACAACGTTCCACTGGACCAGGGAGAACATCATAGTACATACATACAACTCCCATACAACATCTACACCTCCAAAATAAACAACGTTCCACCGGACCAGGGAGAACAACACAGTACAAACATACAACACCCATACAACATCTACACCTCCAAAATAAACAACGTTCCTCCGGACCAGGGTCCACAACACAGTACATACATACAACTCCCATACAACATCTACACCTCCAAAATAAACAACGTTCCACCGGACCAGGGTGCACAACACAGTACATACATACAACTCCCATACAGCATCTACACCTCCAAAATAAACAACGTTCCTCCGGACCAGGGTGCACAACACAGTAGATACATACAACTCCCATACAACATCTACACCACCAAAATAAACAACGTTCCTCCGGACCAGGGTGCACATCACAGTACAAACATACAACTCCCATACAACATCTACACCTCCAAAATAAACAACGTTCCACCGGACCGGGGTGCACAACACAGTACATACATACAACTCCCATACAACATCGACACTTCCA
The DNA here is from genome assembly GCF_030144855.1 of Hypanus sabinus. NCBI lineage: Eukaryota > Metazoa > Chordata > Chondrichthyes > Myliobatiformes > Dasyatidae > Hypanus > Hypanus sabinus. Next base: position 811,122 of record NW_026778950.1, on the reverse strand, counting down.
AAATAAACAACGTTCCACCGGACCAGGGTGCACAACACAGTACATACATACAACTCCCATACAACATCTACACCTCCAAAATAAACAACGTTCCTCCGGACCAGGGTGCACAACACAGTAGATACATACAACTCCCATAAAACATCTACACCACCAAAATAAACAACGTTCCTCCGGACCAGGGTGCACATCACAGTAAAAACATACAACTCCCATACAACATCTACACCTCCAAAATAAACAACGTTCCACAGGACCAGGGTGCACAACACATTACATACATACAACTCCCATACACCATCTACACATCCAAAATAAACAACGTTCCTCTGGACCAGGGTGCACAACACAGTACATACATACAACTCCCATACAACATCTACACCTCCAAAATAAACAACGTTCCACAGGACCAGGGTCCACAACACAGTACATACATACAACTCCCATACAACATCTACACCTCCAATATTAGCAACGTTCCTCCGGACCAGGGTGCACAACACATTACATACATACAACTCCCATACAACATCTACACCTCCAAAATAGACAATGTTCCACCGGACCAGGGAGAACAACACAGTACATACATACAACTCCCATTCAACATCTACACCTCCAGAATAAACAACGTTCCTCCGGACCAGGGTCCACAACACAGTACATACATACAACTCCCATACAACACCTACACCTCCAAAATAAACAACGTTCCACCGGACCAGGGAGAACATCACAGAACATACATACAACTCCCATACAACATCTACACCTCCAAAATAAACAACGTTCCACCGGACCAGGCAGAACAACACAGTACAAACATACAACACCCACACAACATCTACACCTCCAAAATAAACAACATTCCTCCGGACCAGGGTCCACAACACAGTACATACATACAACTCCCATACAACATCTACACCTCCAAAATAAACAACGTTCCACCGGACCAGGGTGCACAACACAGTACAAACATACAACTCCCATACAGCATCTACACCTCCAAAATAAACAACGTTCCTCCGGACCAGGGTGCACAACACAGTAGATACATACAACTCCCATACAACATCTACACCACCAAAATAAACAACGTTCCTCCGGACCAGAGTGCACATCACAGTACAAACATACAACTCCCATACAACATCTACACCTCCAAAATAAACAACGTTCCACCGGACCAGGGTGCACAACACAGTACATACATACAACTCCCATACAACATCTACACCTCCAAAATAAACAACGTTCCACCGGACCAGGGTGCACAACACAGTACATACATACAACTCCCATACAACATCTACACCACCAAAATAAACAACGTTCCTCCGGACCAGGGTCCACAACACAGTACATACATACAACTCCCATACAACATCTACACCTCCAAAATACACAACGTTCCTCCGGACCAGGGTGCACAACACAGTAGATACATACAACTCCCATACAACATCTACACCACCAAAATAAACAACGTTCCTCCGGACCATGGTGCACATAACAGTACAAACATACAACTCCCATACAACATCTACACCTCCAAAATAAACAACGTTCCACCGGACCAGGGTGCACAACACAGTACATACATACAACTCCCATACAACATCTACACCTCCAAAATAAACAACGTTCCACCGGACCAGGGTGCACAACACAGTACATACATACAACTCCCATACAACATCTACACCACCAAAATAAACAACGTTCCTCCGGACCAGGGTGCACATCACAGTACAAACATACAACTCCCATACACCATCTACTCCTCCAAAATAAACAACATTCCTCCGGACTAGGGTGCACAACACAGTACATACTTACAACTCCCATACAACATCTACACCTCCAAAATAAACAACGTTCCTCCGGACCAGGGTCCACAACACAGTACATACATACAACTCCCATACAACATCTACACATCCAAAATAAACAACGTCCCTCCGGACCAGGGTCCACAACACAGTACATACATACAACTCCCATACAACATCTACCCCTCCAAAATAAACAACGTTCCTCCGGACCAGGGTGCACAACACAGTGCATACATACAACTCGCATACAACATCTACACCTCCAAAATAAACAACGTTCCTCTGGACCAGGGTGTACAACACAGTACATACATACAACTCCCATACAACATCTACACCTCCAAAATAAACAACGTTCCTCTGGACCAGGGTGCACAACACAGTACATACATACAACTCCCATACAACATCTACACCTGCAAAATAAACAACGTTCCTCTGGACCAGGGTGCACAACACAGTACATACATACAACTCCCATACAACATCTACACCTCCAAAATAAACAACGTTCCTCTGGACCAGGGTGTACAACACAGTACATACATACATCTCCCATACAACATCTACACCACCAAAATAAACAACGTTCCTACGGACCAGGGTGCACATCACAGTACAAACATACAACTCCCATACAGCATCTACTCCTCCAAAATAAACAACATTCCTCCGGACCAGGGTGCACAACACAGTACATACTTACAACTCCCATACAACATCTACACCTCCAAAATAAACAACGTTCCTCCGGACCAGGGTCCACAACACAGTACATACATACAACTCCCATACAACATCTACACCTCCAAAATAAACAACGTTCCACCGGACCAGGGTCCACAACACAGTACATACATACAACTCCCATACAACATCTACACCTCCAAAGTAAACAACGTTCCTCCGGACCAGGTTCCACAACACAGTACATACATACAACTCCCATACAACACCTACACATCCAAAATAAATAACGTTCCTCCAGACCAGGGTGCACAACACAGTATATACTTACAACTCCCATACAACATCTACACCTCCAATATTAGCAACGTTCCTCCGGACCAGGGTGCACAACACATTACATACATACAACTCCCATACAACATCTACACCTCCAAAATAGACAATGTTCCACCGGACCAGGGAGAAGAACACAGTACATACATACAACTCCCATTCAACATCTACACCTCCAGAGTAAACAACGTTCCTCCGGACCAGGGTCCACAACACAGTACATACATACAACTCCCATACAACACCTACACCTCCAAAATAAACAACGTTCCACCGGACCAGGGAGAACATCACAGTACATACATACAACTCCCATACAACATCTACACCTCCAAAATAAACAACGTTCCACCGGACCAGGCAGAACAACACAGTACAAACATACAACACACACACAACATCTACAACTCCAAAATAAACAACGTTCCTCCGGACCAGGGTCCACAACACAGTACATACATACAACTCCCATACAGCATCTACACCTCCAAAATAAACAACGTTCCACCGGACCAGGGTGCACAACACAGTACATACATACAACTCCCATACAGCATCTACACCTCCAAAATAAACAACGTTCCTCCGGACCAGGGTGCACAACACAGTAGATACATACAACTCCCATACAACATCTACACCACCAAAATAAACAACGTTCCTCCGGACCAGAGTGCACATCACAGTACAAACATACAACTCCCATACAACATCTACACCTCCAAAATAAACAACGTTCCACCGGACCAGGGTGCACAACACAGTACATACATACAACTCCCATACAACATCTACACCTCCAAAATACACAACGTTCCTCCGGACCAGGGTGCACAACACAGTAGATACATACAACTCCCATACAACATCTACACCACCAAAATAAACAACGTTCCTCCGGACCATGGTGCACATCACTGTACAAACATACAACTCCCATACAACATCTACACCTCCAAAATAAACAACGTTCCACCGGACCAGGGTGCACAACACAGTACATACATACAACTCCCATACAACATCTACACCTCCAAAATAAACAACGTTCCACCGGACCAGGGTGCACAACACAGTACATACATACAACTCCCATACAACATCTACACCACCAAAATAAACAACGTTCCTCCGGACCAGGGTGCACATCACAGTACAAACATACAACTCCCATACAGCATCTACACCTCCAAAATAAACAACATTCCTCCGGACCAGGGTGCACAACACAGTACATACATACAACTCCCATACAACATCTACACATCCAAAATAAACAACGTCCCTCCGGACCAGGGTCCACAACACAGTACATACATACAACTCCCATACAACATCTACCCCTCCAAAATAAACAAAGTTCCTCCGGACCAGGGTGCACAACAAAGTGCATACATACAACTCGCATACAACATCTACACCTCCAAAATAAACAACGTTCCTCTGGACCAGGGTGTACAACACAGTACATACATACAACTCCCATACAACATCTACACCTCCAAAATAAACAACGTTCCTCTGGACCAGGGTGCACAACACAGTACATACATACAACTCCCATACAACATCTACACCTCCAAAATAAACTACGTTCCTCTGGACCAGGGTGCACAACACAGTACATACATACAACTCCCATACAACATCTACACCTCCAAAATAAACAACGTTCCTCTGGACCAGGGTGTACAACACAGTACATACATACATCTCCCATACAACATCTACACCTCCACAATAAACAATGTTCCTCCGGACCAGGGTGCACAACACAGTACATACATACAACTCCCATACAACATCTACACCTCCAAAATAAACAACGTTCCTCTGGACCAGGGTGCACAACACAGTACATACATACAACTCCCATACAACATCTACACCTCCAAAATAAACTACGTTCCTCTGGACCAGGGTGCACAACACAGTACATACATACAACTCCCATACAACATCTACACCTCCAAAATAAACAACGTTCCTCTGGACCAGGGTGTACAACACAGTACATACATACATCTCCCATACAACATCTACACCTCCACAATAAACAACGTTCCTCCGGACCAGGGTGCACAACACAGTACAAACATACAACTCCCATACAACATCTACACCTCCACAATAAACAACGTTCCTCCGGACCAGGCTGCACAACACAGTACATACATACAACTCCCATACAACATTTACCCCTCCAAAATAAACAACGTTCCTCCGGACCAGGGTCCACAACACAGTACATACATACAACTCCCATACAACATCTACACCACCAAAATAAACAACGTTCCTCCGGACCAGGGTGCACATCACAGTACAAACATACAACTCCCATACAACATCTACACCTCCAAAATAAACAACGTTCCTCCGGACCAAGGTGCACATCACAGTACAAACATACAACTCCCATACAGCATCTACTCCTCCAAAATAAACAACATTCCTCCGGACCAGGGTGCACAACACAGTACATACTTACAACTCCCATACAACATCTACACCTCCAAAATAAACAACGTTCCTCCGGACCAGGGTCCACAACACAGTACATACATACAACTCCCATACAACATCTACACATCCAAAATAAACAACGTCCCTCCGGACCAGGGTCCACAACACAGTACATACATACAACTCCCATACAACATCTACCCCTCCAAAATAAACAACGTTCCTCCGGACCAGGGTGCACAACACAGTGCATACATACAACTCGCATACAACATCTACACCTCCAAAATAAACAACGTTCCTCTGGACCAGGGTGTACAACACAGTACATACATACAACTCCCATACAACATCTACACCTCCAAAATAAACAACGTTCCTCTGGACCAGGGTGCACAACACAGTACATACATACAACTCCCATACAACATCTACACCTCCAAAATAAACAACGTTCCTCTGGACCAGGGTGCACAACACAGTACATACATACAACTCCCATACAACATCTACACCTCCAAAATAAACAACGTTCCTCTGGACAAGGGTGTACAACACAGTACATACATACATCTCCCATACAACATCTACACCTCCACAATAAACAACGTTCCACCGGACCAGGGTGCACAACACAGTACATACATACAACTCCCATACAACATCTACACCTCCACAATAAACAACGTTCCTCCGGACCACGCTGCACAACACAGTACATACATACAACTCCCATACAACATTTACCCCTCCAAAATAAACAACGTTCCTCCGGACCAGGGTGCACAACGCTGTACAAACATAGAACTCCCATACAGCATCTACACCTCCGAAATAAACAACGTTCCTCCGGACCAGGGAGAACATCACAGTACATACATACAACTCCCATACAACATCTACACCTCCACAATAAACAACGTTCCTCCGGACCAGGGTGCACAACACAGTACAAACATACAACTCCCATACAACATCTACACCTCCACAATAAACAACGTTCCTCCGGACCAGGCTGCACAACACAGTACATACATACAACTCCCATACAACATTTACCCCTCCAAAATAAACAACGTTCCTCCGGACCAGGGTCCACAACACAGTACATACATACAACTCCCATACAACATCTACACCACCAAAATAAACAACGTTCCTCCGGACCAGGGTGCACATCACAGTACAAACATACAACTCCCATACAACATCTACACCTCCAAAATAAACAACGTTCCTCCGGACCAGGGTGCACATCACAGTACAAACATACAACTCCCATACAGCATCTACTCCTCCAAAATAAACAACATTCCTCCGGACCAGGGTGCACAACACAGTACATACTTACAACTCCCATACAACATCTACACCTCCAAAATAAACAACGTTCCTCCGGACCAGGGTCCACAACACAGTACATACATACAACTCCCATACAACATCTACACATCCAAAATAAACAACGTCCCTCCGGACCAGGGTCCACAACACAGTACATACATACAACTCCCATACAACATCTACCCCTCCAAAATAAACAACGTTCCTCCGGACCAGGGTGCACAACACAGTGCATACATACAACTCGCATACAACATCTACACCTCCAAAATAAACAACGTTCCTCTGGACCAGGGTGTACAACACAGTACATACATACAACTCCCATACAACATCTACACCTCCAAAATAAACAACGTTCCTCTGGACCAGGGTGCACAACACAGTACATACATACAACTCCCATACAACATCTACACCTCCAAAATAAACAACGTTCCTCTGGACCAGGGTGCACAACACAGTACATACATACAACTCCCATACAACATCTACACCTCCAAAATAAACAACGTTCCTCTGGACAAGGGTGTACAACACAGTACATACATACATCTCCCATACAACATCTACACCTCCACAATAAACAACGTTCCACCGGACCAGGGTGCACAACACAGTACATACATACAACTCCCATACAACATCTACACCTCCACAATAAACAACGTTCCTCCGGACCACGCTGCACAACACAGTACATACATACAACTCCCATACAACATTTACCCCTCCAAAATAAACAACGTTCCTCCGGACCAGGGTGCACAACGCTGTACAAACATAGAACTCCCATACAGCATCTACACCTCCGAAATAAACAACGTTCCTCCGGACCAGGGAGAACATCACAGTACATACATACAACTCCCATACAACATCTACACCTCCAAAATAAACAACGTTCCTCCGGACCAGGGTGCACATCACAGTACAAACATACAACTCCCATACAACATCTACACCTCCAAAATAAACAACGTTCCACCGGACCAGGGTCCACAAAACAGTACATACATACAACTCCCATACAGCATCTACACCTCCAAAATAAACAACGTTCCACCGGACCAGGGTGCACAACACAGTACATACATACAACTCCCATACAACATTTACCCCTCCAAAATAAACAACGTTCCTCCGGACCAGGGTCCACAACACAGTACATACATACAACTCCCATACAACATCTACACCACCAAAATAAACAACGTTCCTCCGGACCAGGGTGCACATCACAGTACAAACATACAACTCCCATACAACATCTACATCTCCAAAATAAACAACGTTCCTCCGGACCAGGGTGCACATCACAGTACAAACATACAACTCCCATACAGCATCTACTCCTCCAAAATAAACAACATTCCTCCGGACCAGGGTGCACAACACAGTACATACTTACAACTCCCATACAACATCTACACCTCCAAAATAAACAACGTTCCTCCGGACCAGGGTCCACAACACAGTACATACATACAACTCCCATACAACATCTACACATCCAAAATAAACAACGTCCCTCCGGACCAGGGTCCACAACACAGTACATACATACAACTCCCATACAACATCTACCCCTCCAAAATAAACAACGTTCCTCCGGACCAGGGTGCACAACACAGTGCATACATACAACTCGCATACAACATCTACACCTCCAAAATAAACAACGTTCCTCTGGACCAGGGTGTACAACACAGTACATACATACAACTCCCATACAACATCTACACATCCAAAATAAACAACGTCCCTCCGGACCAGGGTCCACAACACAGTACATACATACAACTCCCATACAACATCTACCCCTCCAAAATAAACAACGTTCCTCCGGACCAGGGTGCACAACACAGTGCATACATACAACTCGCATACAACATCTACACCTCCAAAATAAACAACGTTCCTCTGGACCAGGGTGTACAACACAGTACATACATACAACTCCCATACAACATCTACACCTCCAAAATAAACAACGTTCCTCTGGACCAGGGTGCACAACACAGTACATACATACAACTCCCATACAACATCTACACCTGCAAAATAAACAACGTTCCTCTGGACCAGGGTGCACAACACAGTACATACATACAACTCCCATACAACATCTACACCTGCAAAATAAACAACGTTCCTCCGGACCAGGGTGCACAACACAGTGCATACATACAACTCGCATACAACATCTACACCTCCAAAATAAACAACGTTCCTCTGGACCAGGGTGTACAACACAGTACATACATACAACTCCCATACAACATCTACACCTCCAAAATAAACAACGTTCCTCTGGACCAGGGTGCACAACACAGTACATACATACAACTCCCATACAACATCTACACCTGCAAAATAAACAACGTTCCTCCGGACCAGGGTGCACAACACAGTACATACATACAACTCCCATACAACATCTACACCTCCAAAATAAACAACGTTCCTCTGGACCAGGGTGTACAACACAGTACATACATACATCTCCCATACAACATCTACACCACCAAAATAAACAACGTTCCTACGGACCAGGGTGCACATCACAGTACAAACATACAACTCCCATACAGCATCTACTCCTCCAAAATAAACAACATTCCTCCGGACCAGGGTGCACAACACAGTACATACTTACAACTCCCATACAACATCTACACCTCCAAAATAAACAACGTTCCTCCGGACCAGGGTCCACAACACAGTACATACATACAACTCCCATACAACATCTACACCTCCAAAATAAACAACGTTCCACCGGACCAGGGTCCACAACACAGTACATACATACAACTCCCATACAACATCTACACCTCCAAAGTAAACAACGTTCCTCCGGACCAGGGTCCACAACACAGTACATACATACAACTCCCATACAACACATACACATCCAAAATAAATAACGTTCCTCCAGACCAGGGTGCACAACACAGTATATACTTACAACTCCCATACAACATCTACACCTCCAATATTAGCAACGTTCCTCCGGACCAGGGTGCACAACACATTACATACATACAACTCCCATACAACATCTACACCTCCAAAATAGACAATGTTCCACCGGACCAGGGAGAACAACACAGTACATACATACAACTCCCATTCAACATCTACACCTCCAGAGTAAACAACGTTCCTCCGGACCAGGGTCCACAACACAGTACATACATACAACTCCCATACAACACCTACACCTCCAAAATAAACAACGTTCCACCGGACCAGGGAGAACATCACAGTACATACATACAACTCCCATACAACATCTACACCTCCAAAATAAACAACGTTCCACCGGACCAGGCAGAACAACACAGTACAAACATACAACACACACACAACATCTACACCTCCAAAATAAACAACGTTCCTCCGGACCAGGGTCCACAACACAGTACATACATACAACTCCCATACAACATCTACACCTCCAAAATAAACAACGTTCCACCGGACCAGGGTGCACAACACAGTACATACATACAACTCCCATACAGCATCTACACCTCCAAAATAAACAACGTTCCTCCGGACCAGGGTGCACAACACAGTAGATACATACAACTCCCATACAACATCTACACCACCAAAATAAACAACGTTCCTCCGGACCAGAGTGCACATCACAGTACAAACATACAACTCCCATACAACATCTACACCTCCAAAATAAACAACGTTCCACCGGACCAGGGTGCACAACACAGTACATACATACAACTCCCATACAACATCTACACCTCCAAAATAAACAACGTTCCACCGGACCAGGGTGCACAACACAGTACATACATACGACTCCCATACAACATCTACACCACCAAAATAAACAACGTTCCTCCGGACCAGGGTCCACAACACAGTACATACATACAACTCCCATACAACATCTACACCTCCAAAATACACAACGTTCCTCCGGACCAGGGTGCACAACACAGTAGATACATACAACTCCCATACAACATCTACACCACCAAAATAAACAACGTTCCTCCGGACCATGGTGCACATCACTGTACAAACATACAACTCCCATACAACATCTACACCTCCAAAATAAACAACGTTCCACCGGACCAGGGTGCACAACACAGTACATACATACAACTCCCATACAACATCTACACCTCCAAAATAAACAACGTTCCACCGGACCAGGGTGCACAACACAGTACATACATACAACTCCCATACAACATCTACACCACCAAAATAAACAACGTTCCTCCGGACCAGGGTGCACATCACAGTACAAACATACAACTCCCATACAGCATCTACTCCTCCAAAATATACAACATTCCTCCGGACCAGGGTGCACAACACAGTACATACATACAACTCCCATACAACATCTACACATCCAAAATAAACAACGTCCCTCCGGACCAGGGTCCACAACACAGTACATACATACAACTCCCATACAACATCTACCCCTCCAAAATAAACAAAGTTCCTCCGGACCAGGGTGCACAACACAGTGCATACATACAACTCGCATACAACATCTACACCTCCAAAATAAACAACGTTCCTCTGGACCAGGGTGTACAACACAGTACATACATACAACTCCCATACAACATCTACACCTCCAAAATAAACAACGTTCCTCTGGACCAGGGTGCACAACACAGTACATACATACAACTCCCATACAACATCTACACCTCCAAAATAAACTACGTTCCTCTGGACCAGGGTGCACAACACAGTACATACATACAACTCCCATACAACATCTACACCTCCAAAATAAACAACGTTCCTCTGGACCAGGGTGTACAACACAGTACATACATACATCTCCCATACAACATCTACACCTCCACAATAAACAACGTTCCTCCGGACCAGGGTGCACAACACAGTACAAACATACAACTCCCATACAACATCTACACCTCCACAATAAACAACGTTCCTCCGGACCAGGCTGCACAACACAGTACATACATACAACTCCCATACAACATTTACCCCTCCAAAATAAACAACGTTCCTCCGGACCAGGGTCCACAACACAGTACATACATACAACTCCCATACAACATCTACACCACCAAAATAAACAACGTTCCTCCGGACCAGGGTGCACATCACAGTACAAACATACAACTCCCATACAGCATCTACTCCTCCAAAATAAACAACATTCCTCCGGACCAGGGTGCACAACACAGTACATACTTACAACTCCCATACAACATCTACACCTCCAAAATAAACAACGTTCCTCCGGACCAGGGTCCACAACACAGTACATACATACAACTCCCATACAACATCTACACATCCAAAATAAACAACGTCCCTCCGGACCAGGGTCCACAACACAGTACATACATACAACTCCCATACAACATCTACCCCTCCAAAATAAACAACGTTCCTCCGGACCAGGGTGCACAACACAGTGCATACATACAACTCGCATACAACATCTACACCTCCAAAATAAACAACGTTCCTCTGGACCAGGGTGTACAACACAGTACATACATACAACTCCCATACAACATCTACACCTCCAAAATAAACAACGTTCCTCTGGACCAGGGTGCACAACACAGTACATACATACAACTCCCATACAACATCTACACCTCCAAAATAAACAACGTTCCTCTGGACCAGGGTGCACAACACAGTACATACATACAACTCCCATACAACATGTACACCTCCAAAATAAACAACGTTCCTCTGGACAAGGGTGTACAACACAGTACATACATACATCTCCCATACAACATCTACACCTCCACAATAAACAACGTTCCACCGGACCAGGGTGCACAACACAGTACATACATACAACTCCCATACAACATCTACACCTCCACAATAAACAACGTTCCTCCGGACCACGCTGCACAACACAGTACATACATACAACTCCCGTACAACATCTACACCTACAAAATAAACAACGTTCCTCCGGACCAGGGTGCACATCACAGTACAAACATACAACTCCCATACAACATCTACACCTCCAAAATAAACAACGTTCCACCGGACCAGGGTCCACAAAACAGTACATACATACAACTCCCATACAGCATCTACACCTCCAAAATAAACAACGTTCCACCGGACCAGGGTGCACAACACAGTACATACATACAACTCCCATACAACATTTACCCCTCCAAAATAAACAACGTTCCTCCGGACCAGGGTCCACAACACAGTACATACATACAACTCCCATACAACATCTACACCACCAAAATAAACAACGTTCCTCCGGACCAGGGTGCACATCACAGTACAAACATACAACTCCCATACAACATCTACATCTCCAAAATAAACAACGTTCCTCCGGACCAGGGTGCACATCACAGTACAAACATACAACTCCCATACAGCATCTACTCCTCCAAAATAAACAACGTTCCTCCGGACCAGGGTGCACAACACAGTGCATACATACAACTCGCATACAACATCTACACCTCCAAAATAAACAACGTTCCTCTGGACCAGGGTGTACAACACAGTACATACATACAACTCCCATACAACATCTACACCTCCAAAATAAACAACGTTCCTCTGGACCAGGGTGCACAACACAGTACATACATACAACTCCCATACAACATCTACACCTCCAAAATAAACAACGTTCCTCTGGACCAGGGTGCACAACACAGTACATACATACAACTCCCATACAACATCTACACCTCCAAAATAAACAACGTTCCTCTGGACAAGGGTGTACAACACAGTACATACATACATCTCCCATACAACATCTACACCTCCACAATAAACAACGTTCCACCGGACCAGGGTGCACAACACAGTACATACATACAACTCCCATACAACATCTACACCTCCACAATAAACAACGTTCCTCCGGACCACGCTGCACAACACAGTACATACATACATCTCCCATAAAACATTTACCCCTCCAAAATAAACAACGTTCCTACGGACCAGGGTGCACAACGCTGTACAAACATAGAACTCCCATACAGCATCTACACCTCCGAAATAAACAACGTTCCTCCGGACCAGGGAGAACATCACAGTACATACATACAACTCCCGTACAACATCTACACCTACAAAATAAACAACGTTCCTCCGGACCAGAGTGCACATCACAGTACAAACATACAACTCCCATACAACATCTACACCTCCAAAATAAACAACGTTCCACCGGACCAGGGTCCACAAAACAGTACATACATACAACTCCCATACAGCATCTACACCTCCAAAATAAACAACGTTCCACCGGACCAGGGTGCACAACACAGTACATACATACAACTCCCATACAACATTTACCCCTCCAAAATAAACAACGTTCCTCCGGACCAGGGTCCACAACACAGTACATACATACAACTCCCATACAACATCTACACCACCAAAATAAACAACGTTCCTCCGGACCAGGGTGCACATCACAGTACAAACATACAACTCCCATACAACATCTACATCTCCAAAATAAACAACGTTCCTCCGGACCAGGGTGCACATCACAGTACAAACATACAACTCCCATACAGCATCTACTCCTCCAAAATAAACAACATTCCTCCGGACCAGGGTGCACAACACAGTACATACTTACAACTCCAATACAACATCTACACCTCCAAAATAAACAACGTTCCTCCGGACCAGGGTCCACAACACAGTACATACATACAACTCCCATACAACATCTACACATCCAAAATAAACAACGTCCCTCCGGACCAGGGTCCACAACACAGTACATACATACAACTCCCATACAACATCTACCCCTCCAAAATAAACAACGTTCCTCCGGACCAGGGTGCACAACACAGTGCATACATACAACTCGCATACAACATCTACACCTCCAAAATAAACAACGTTCCTCTGGACCAGGGTGTACAACACAGTACATACATACAACTCCCATACAACATCTACACCTCCAAAATAAACAACGTTCCTCTGGACCAGGGTGCACAACACAGTACATACATACAACTCCCATACAACATCTACACCTCCAAAATAAACAACGTTCCTCTGGACCAGGGTGCACAACACAGTACATACATACAACTCCCATACAACATCTACACCTCCAAAATAAACAACGTTCCTCTGGACAAGGGTGTACAACACAGTACATACATACATCTCCCATACAACATCTACACCTCCACAATAAACAACGTTCCACCGGACCAGGGTGCACAACACAGTACATACATACAACTCCCATACAACATCTACACCTCCACAATAAACAACGTTCCTCCGGACCACGCTGCACAACACAGTACATACATACAACTCCCATACAACATTTACCCCTCCAAAATAAACAACTTTCCTCCGGACCAGGGTGCACAACGCTGTACAAACATAGAACTCCCATACAGCATCTACACCTCCGAAATAAACAACGTTCCTCCGGACCAGGGAGAACATCACAGTACATACATACAACTCCCATACAACATCTACACCTCCAAAATAAACAACGTTCCTCCGGACCAGGGTGCACATCACAGTACAAACATACAACTCCCATACAACATCTACACCTCCAAAATAAACAACGTTCCACCGGACCAGGGTCCACAAAACAGTACATACATACAACTCCCATACAGCATCTACACCTCCAAAATAAACAACGTTCCACCGGACCAGGGTGCACAACACAGTACATACATACAACTCCCATACAACATCTACACCTCCAAAATAAACAACGTTCCACCAGACTAGGGAGAACAACACAGTACAAACATACAACACCCATACAACATCTACACCTCCAAAATAAACAACGTTCCTCCGGACCAGGGTGCACAACACTGTACATAAATACAACTCCCATACAACATCTACACCTCCAAAATAAACAACATTCCTCTGGACCAGGGTCCACAATACAGTACATACATACAACTCCCATACAGCATCTACTCCTCCAAAATAAACAACATTCCTCCGGACCAGGGTGCACAACACTGTACATACTTACAACTCCCATACATCATCTACTCCTCCAAAATAAACAACGTTCCACCGGACCAGGGTCAACAACACAGTACATACATACAACTCCCATACAACATCTACACCTCCAAAATAAACAACGTCCCTCCGGACCAGGGTGCACAACACAGTACAAACATACAACTCCCATACAAAATTTACACCTCCAAAATAAACAACGTTCCTCCGGACCAGGGTCCACAACACAGTACATACATAAACTCCCATACAGCATCTACACCTTCAAAATAGACAACGTTCCTCCGGACCAGTGTGCACAACACAGTGCATACATACAACTCGCATACAACATCTACACCTCCAAAATAAACAACGTTCCTCTGGAGCAGGGTGTACAACACAGTACATACATACAACTCCCATACAACATCTACACCTCCAAAATAAACAACGTTCCTCTGGACCAGGGTGCACAACACAGTACATACATACAACTCCCATACAACATCTACACCTCCAAAATAAACAACGTTCCTCTGGACCAGGGTGCACAACACAGTACATACATACAACTCCCATACAACATCTACACCTCCAAAATAAACAATGTTCCTCTGGACCAGGGTGCACAACACAGTACAAACATACAACTCCCATACAACATCTACACCTCCAAAATAAACAACGTTCCACCGGACCAGAGTGCACAACGCTGTACAAACATACAACTCCCATACAATATCTACCCCTCCAAAATAAACAACGTTCCTCCGGACCAGGGTGCACAACACAGTACATACATACAACTCCCATACAACATCTACACCTCCAAAATAAACAACGTTCCACCGGACCAGGGTCCACAACACAGTACATACATACAACTCCCATACAACATCTACACCTCCAAAGTAAACAACGTTCCTCCGGACCAGGGTCCACAACACAGTACATACATACAACTCCCATACAACACCTACACATCCAAAATAAACAACGTTCCTCCAGACCAGGGTGCACAACACAGTACATACATACAACTCACATACAACATCTACACCTCCAATATTAGCAACGTTCCTCCGGACCAGGGTGCACAACACAGTACATACATACAACTCCCATACAACATCTACACCTCCAAAATAAACAACGTTCCTCCTGACCAGGGTCCACAACACAGTACATACATACAACTCCCATACAACATCTACACCTCCAAAATAAACAACGTTCCACCGGACCAGGGTGCACAACACAGTACATACATACAACTCCCATACAGCATCTACTCCTCCAAAATCAACAACATTCCTCCGGACCAGGGTGCACAACACAGTACATACTTACAACTCACATACAGCATCTACACCTCCAAAATAGACAATGTTCCACCGGACCAGGGAGAACAACACAGTACATACATACAACTCCCATTCAACATCTACACCTCCAAAATAAACAACGTTCCTCTGGACCAGGGTGTACAACACAGTACATACATACAACTCCCATACAACATCTACACCTCCAAAATAAACAACGTTCCTCTGGACCAGGGTGCACAACACAGTACATACATACAACTCCCATACAACATCTACACCTCCAAAATAAACTACGTTCCTCTGGACCAGGGTGCACAACACAGTACATACATACAGCTCCCATACAACATCTACACCTCCAAAATAAACAACGTTCCTCTGGACCAGGGTGTACAACACAGTACATACATACATCTCCCATACAACATCTACACCTCCACAATAAACAACGTTCCTCCGGACCAGGGTGCACAACACAGTACAAACATACAACTCCCATACAACATCTACACCTCCACAATAAACAACGTTCCTCCGGACCAGGCTGCACAACACAGTACATACATACAACTCCCATACAACATTTACCCCTCCAAAATAAACAACGTTCCTCCGGACCAGGGTCCACAACACAGTACATACATACAACTCCCATACAACATCTACACCACCAAAATAAACAACGTTCCTCCGGACCAGGGTGCACATCACAGTACAAACATACAACTCCCATACAACATCTACACCTCCAAAATAAACAACGTTCCTCCGGACCAGGGTGCACATCACAGTACAAACATACAACTCCCATACAGCATCTACTCCTCCAAAATAAACAACATTCCTCCGGACCAGGGTGCACAACACAGTACATACTTACAACTCCCATACAACATCTACACCTCCAAAATAAACAACGTTCCTCCGGACCAGGGTCCACATCACAGTACATACATACAACTCCCATACAACATCTACACATCCAAAATAAACAACGTCCCTCCGGACCAGGGTCCACAACACAGTACATACATACAACTCCCATACAACATCTACCCCTCCAAAATAAACAACGTTCCTCCGGACCAGGGTGCACAACACAGTGCATACATACAACTCGCATACAACATCTACACCTCCAAAATAAACAACGTTCCTCTGGACCAGGGTGTACAACACAGTACATACATACAACTCCCATACAACATCTACACCTCCAAAATAAACAACGTTCCTCTGGACCAGGGTGCACAACACAGTACATACATACAACTCCCATACAACATCTACACCTCCAAAATAAACAACGTTTCTCTGGACCAGGGTGCACAACACAGTACATACATACAACTCCCATACAACATCTACACTTCCAAAATAAACAACGTTCCTCCGCACCAGGGTGCACATCACAGTGCATACATACAACTCGCATACAACATCTACACCTCCAAAATAAACAACGTTCCTCTGGAGCAGGGTGTACAACACAGTACATACATACAACTCCCATACAACATCTACACCTCCAAAATAAACAACGTTTCTCCGGACCAGGGTGCACAACACAGTACATACATATAAATCCCAGACAACATCTACACTTCCAAAATAAACAACGTTCCTCCGCACCAGGGTGCACATCACAGTGCATACATACAACTCGCATACAACATCTACACCTCCAAAATCAACAACGTTCCTCTGGAGCAGGGTGTACAACACAGTACATACATACAACTCCCATACAACATCTACACCTCCAAAATAAACAACGTTCCTCTGGACCAGGGTGCACAACACAGTACATACATACAACTCCCATACAACATCTACACCTCCAAAATAAACAACGTTCCTCTGGACCAGGGTGCACAACACAGTACATACATACAACTCCCATACAACATCTACACCTCCAAAATAAACAATGTTCCTCTGGACCAGGGTGCACAACACAGTACAAACATACAACTCCCATACAACATCTACACCTCCAAAATAAACAACGTTCCACCGGACCAGAGTGCACAACGCTGTACAAACATACAACTCCCATACAATATCTACCCCTCCAAAATAAACAACGTTCCTCCGGACCAGGGTGCACAACACAGTACATACATACAACTCCCATACAACATCTACACCTCCAAAATAAACAACGTTCCACCGGACCAGGGTCCACAACACAGTACATACATACAACTCCCATACAACATCTACACCTCCAAAGTAAACAACGTTCCTCCGGACCAGGGTCCACAACACAGTACATACATACAACTCCCATACAACACCTACACATCCAAAATAAACAACGTTCCTCCAGACCAGGGTGCACAACACAGTACATACATACAACTCCCATACAACATCTACACCTCCAATATTAGCAACGTTCCTCCGGACCAGGGTGCACAACACAGTACATACATACAACTCCCATACAACATCTACACCTCCAAAATAAACAACGTTCCTCCTGACCAGGGTCCACAACACAGTACATACATACAACTCCCATACAACATCTACACCTCCAAAATAAACAACGTTCCACCGGACCAGGGTGCACAACACAGTACATACATACAACTCCCATACAGCATCTACTCCTCCAAAATCAACAACATTCCTCCGGACCAGGGTGCACAACACAGTACATACTTACAACTCACATACAGCATCTACACCTCCAAAATAGACAATGTTCCACCGGACCAGGGAGAACAACACAGTACATACATACAACTCCCATTCAACATCTACACATCCAAAATAAACAACGTTCCTCCGGACCAGGGTCCACAACACAGTACATACATACAACTCCCATACAACACCTACACCTCCAAAATAAATAACGTTCCACCGGACCAGGGAGAACATCATAGTACATACATACAACTCCCATACAACATCTACACCTCCAAAATAAACAACGTTCCACCGGACCAGGGAGAACATCACAGTACATACATACAACTCCCATACAACATCTACACCTCCAAAATAAACAACGTTCCTCCGGACCAGGGTGCACATCACAGTACAAACATACAACTCCCATACAACATCTACACCTCCAAAATAAACAACGTTCCACCGGACCAGGGTCCACAAAACAGTACATACATACAACTCCCATACAGCATCTACACCTCCAAAATAAACAACATTCCACCGGACCAGGGTGCACAACACAGTACATACATACAACTCCCATACAACATCTACACCTCCAAAATAAACAACGTTCCACCAGACTAGGGAGAACAACACAGTACAAACATACAGCACCCATACAACATCTACACCTCCAAAATAAACAACGTTCCTCCGGACCAGGGTGCACAACACTGTACATAAATACAACTCCCATACAACATCTACACCTCCAAAATTAACAACATTCCTCTGGACCAGGGTCCACAATACAGTACATACATACAACTCCCATACAGCATCTACTCCTCCAAAATAAACAACATTCCTCCGGACCAGGGTGCACAACACAGTACATACTTACAACTCCCATACAGCATCTACTCCTCCAAAATAAACAACGTTCCACCGGACCAGGGTCAACAACACAGTACATACATACAACTCCCATACAACATCTACACCTCCAAAATAAACAACGTCCCTCCGGACCAGGGTGCACAACACAGTACAAACATACAACTCCCATACAAAATTTACACCTCCAAAATAAACAACGTTCCTCCGGACCAGGGTCCACAACACAGTACATACATAAACTCCCATACAGCATCTACACCTTCAAAATTGACAACGTTCCTCCGGACCAGGGTGCACAAATCAGTACATACATACAACTCCCATACAACATCTACACCTCCAAAATAAACAACGTTTCTCCGGACCAGGGTGCACAACACAGTACATACATACAAATCCCAGACAACATCTACACTTCCAAAATAAACAACGTTCCTCCGGACCAGGGTGCACATCACAGTGCATACATACAACTCGCATACAACATCTACACCTCCAAAATAAACAACGTTCCTCTGGAGCAGGGTGTACAACACAGTACATACATACAACTCCCATACAACATCTAGACCTCCAAAATAAACAACGTTCCTCTGGACCAGGGTGCACAACACAGTACATACATACAACTCCCATACAACACCTACACCTCCAAAATAAATAACATTCCACCGGACCAGGGAGAACATCATAGTACATACATACAACTCCCATACAACATCTACACCTCCAAAATAAACAACGTTCCACCGGACCAGGGAGAACAACACAGTACAAACATACAACACCCATACAACATCTACACCTCCAAAATAAACAACGTTCCTCCGGACCTGGGTCCACAACACAGTACATACATACAACTCCCATACAACATCTACACCTCCAAAATAAACAACGTTCCACCGGACCAGGGTGCACAACACAGTACATACATACAACTCCCATACAGCATCTACTCCTCCAAAATCAACAACATTCCTCCGGACCACGGTGCACAACACAGTACATACTTGCAACTCCCATACAGCATCTACTCCTCCAAAATAAACAACGTTCCACCGGACCAGGGTCCACAACACAGTACATACATACAACTCCCATACAACATCTACACCTCCAAAATAAACAACGTTCCACCGGACCAGGGTGCACAACACAGTACATACATACAACTCCCATACAACATCTACACCTCCAAAGTAAACAACGTTCCTCCGGACCAGGGTCCACAACACAGTACATACATACAACTCCCATACAACACATACACATCCAAAATAAATAACGTTCCTCCAGACCAGGGTGCACAACACAGTATATACTTACAACTCCCATACAACATCTACACCTCCAATATTAGCAACGTTCCTCCGGACCAGGGTGCACAACACATTACATACATACAACTCCCATACAACATCTACACCTCCAAAATAGACAATGTTCCACCGGACCAGGGAGAACAACACAGTACATACATACAACTCCCATTCAACATCTACACCTCCAGAGTAAACAACGTTCCTCCGGACCAGGGTCCACAACACAGTACATACATACAACTCCCATACAACACCTACACCTCCAAAATAAACAACGTTCCACCGGACCAGGGAGAACATCACAGTACATACATACAACTCCCATACAACATCTACACCTCCAAAATAAACAACGTTCCACCGGACCAGGCAGAACAACACAGTACAAACATACAACACACACACAACATCTACACCTCCAAAATAAACAACGTTCCTCCGGACCAGGGTCCACAACACAGTACATACATACAACTCCCATACAACATCTACACCTCCAAAATAAACAACGTTCCACCGGAGCAGGGTGCACAACACAGTACATACATACAACTCCCATACAGCATCTACACCTCCAAAATAAACAACGTTCCTCCGGACCAGGGTGCACAACACAGTAGATACATACAACTCCCATACAACATCTACACCACCAAAATAAACAACGTTCCTCCGGACCAGAGTGCACATCACAGTACAAACATACAACTCCCATACAACATCTACACCTCCAAAATAAACAACGTTCCACCGGACCAGGGTGCACAACACAGTACATACATACAACTCCCATACAACATCTACACCTCCAAAATAAACAACGTTCCACCGGACCAGGGTGCACAACACAGTACATACATACGACTCCCATACAACATCTACACCACCAAAATAAACAACGTTCCTCCGGACCAGGGTCCACAACACAGTACATACATACAACTCCCATACAACATCTACACCTCCAAAATACACAACGTTCCTCCGGACCAGGGTGCACAACACAGTAGATACATACAACTCCCATACAACATCTACACCACCAAAATAAACAACGTTCCTCCGGACCATGGTGCACATCACTGTACAAACATACAACTCCCATACAACATCTACACCTCCAAAATAAACAACGTTCCACCGGACCAGGGTGCACAACACAGTACATACATACAACTCCCATACAACATCTACACCTCCAAAATAAACAACGTTCCACCGGACCAGGGTGCACAACACAGTACATACATACAACTCCCATACAGCATCTACTCCTCCAAAATCAACAACATTCCTCCGGACCAGGGTGCACAACACAGTACATACTTACAACTCACATACAGCATCTACACCTCCAAAATAGACAATGTTCCACCGGACCAGGGAGAACAACACAGTACATACATACAACTCCCATTCAACATCTACACATCCAAAATAAACAACGTTCCTCCGGACCAGGGTCCACAACACAGTACATACATACAACTCCCATACAACACCTACACCTCCAAAATAAATAACGTTCCACCGGACCAGGGAGAACATCATAGTACATACATACAACTCCCATACAACATCTACACCTCCAAAATAAACAACGTTCCACCGGACCAGGGAGAACATCACAGTACATACATACAACTCCCATACAACATCTACACCTCCAAAATAAACAACGTTCCTCCGGACCAGGTTGCACATCACAGTACAAACATACAACTCCCATACAACATCTACACCTCCAAAATAAACAACGTTCCTCTGGACCAGGGTGCACAACACAGTACATACATACAACTCCCATACAACTTCTACACCTCCAAAATAAACAACGTTCCTCTGGACAAGGGTGTACAACACAGTACATACATACAACTCCCATACAACATCTACACCTCCAAAATAAACAACGTTCCACCGGACCAGGGTCCACAAAACAGTACATACATACAACTCCCATACAGCATCTACACCTCCAAAATAAACAACATTCCACCGGACCAGGGTGCACAACACAGTACATACATACAACTCCCATACAACATCTACACCTCCAAAATAAACAACGTTCCACCAGACTAGGGAGAACAACACAGTACAAACATACCGCACCCATACAACATCTACACCTCCAAAATAAACAACGTTCCTCTGGACCAGGGTGCACAACACAGTACATACATACAACTCCCATACAACATCTACACCTCCAAAATAAACAACGTTCCTCCGGACCAGGGTGCACAACACTGTACATAAATACAACTCCCATACAACATCTACACCTCCAAAATTAACAACATTCCTCTGGACCAGGGTCCACAATACAGTACATACATACAACTCCCATACAGCATCTACTCCTCCAAAATAAACAACATTCCTCCGGACCAGGGTGCACAACACAGTACATACTTACAACTCCCATACAGCATCTACTCCTCCAAAATAAACAACGTTCCACCGGACCAGGGTCAACAACACAGTACATACATACAACTCCCATACAACATCTACACCTCCAAAATAAACAACGTCCCTCCGGACCAGGGTGCACAACACAGTACAAACATACAACTCCCATACAGCATCTACACCTCCAAAATAAACAACGTTCCTCCGGACCAGGGTGCACAACACAGTACATACATACAACTCCCATACAACATCTACACCTCCAAAATAAACAACGTTCCACCGGTCCAGGGTGTACAACACAGTACATACATACATCTCCCATACAACCTCTACACCTCCAAAATAAACAACGTTCCTCCGGACCAGGGTCCACAACACAGTACATACATAAACTCCCATACAGCATCTACACCTTCAAAATTGACAACGTTCCTCCGGACCAGGGTGCACAAATCAGTACATACATACAACTCCCATACAACATCTACACCTCCAAAATAAACAACGTTTCTCCGGACCAGGGTGCACAACACAGTACATACATACAAATCCCAGACAACATCTACACTTCCAAAATAAACAACGTTCCTCCGGACCAGGGTGCACATCACAGTGCATACATACAACTCGCATACAACATCTACACCTCCAAAATAAACAACGTTCCTCTGGAGCAGGGTGTACAACACAGTACATACATACAACTCCCATACAACATCTAGACCTCCAAAATAAACAACGTTCCTCTGGACCAGGGTGCACAACACAGTACATACATACAACTCCCATACAACATCTACACCTCCAAAATAAACAACGTTCCTCTGGACCAGGGTGCACAACACAGTACATACATACAACTCCCATACAACATCTACACCTCCAAAATAAACAATGTTCCTCTGGACCAGGGTGCACAACACAGTACAAACATACAACTCCCATACAACATCTACACCTCCAAAATAAACAACGTTCCACCGGACCAGAGTGCACAACGCTGTACAAACATACAACTCCCATACAATATCTACCCCTCCAAAATAAACAACGTTCCTCCGGACCAGGGTGCACAACACAGTACATACATACAACTCCCATACAACATCTACACCTCCAAAATAAACAACGTTCCACCGGACCAGGGTCCACAACACAGTACATACATACAACTCCCATACAACATCTACACCTCCAAAGTAAACAACGTTCCTCCGGACCAGGGTCCACAACACAGTACATACATACAACTCCCATACAACACCTACACATCCAAAATAAACAACGTTCCTCCAGACCAGGGTGCACAACACAGTACATACATACAACTCCCATACAACATCTACACCTCCAATATTAGCAACGTTCCTCCGGACCAGGGTGCACAACACAGTACATACTTACAACTCCCATACAACATCTACACCTCCAAAATAAACAACGTTCCTCCTGACCAGGGTCCACAACACAGTACATACATACAACTCCCATACAACATCTACACCTCCAAAATAAACAACGTTCCACCGGACCAGGGTGCACAACACAGTACATACATACAACTCCCATACAACATCTACACCTCCAAAATAAACAACGTTCCTCTGGACCAGGGTCCACAACACAGTACATACATACAACTCCCATACAGCATCTACTCCTCCAAAATCAACAACATTCCTGCGGACCAGGGTGCACAACACAGTACATACTTACAACTCACATACAGCATCTACACCTCCAAAATAGACAATGTTCCACCGGACCAGGGAGAACAACACAGTACATACATACAACTCCCATTCAACATCTACACATCCAAAATAAACAACGTTCCTCCAGACCAGGGTCCACAACACAGTACATACATACAACTCCCATACAACACCTACACCTCCAAAATAAATAACATTCCACCGGACCAGGGAGAACATCATAGTACATACATACAACTCCCATACAACATCTACACCTCCAAAATAAACAACGTTCCACCGGACCAGGGAGAACAACACAGTACAAACATACAACACCCATACAACATCTACACCTCCAAAATAAACAACGTTCCTCCGGACCTGGTTCCACAACACAGTACATACATACAACTCCCATACAACATCTACACCTCCAAAATAAACAACGTTCCACCGGACCAGGGTGCACAACACAGTACATACATACAACTCCCATACAGCATCTACTCCTCCAAAATCAACAACATTCCTCCGGACCACGGTGCACAACACAGTACATACTTGCAACTCCCATACAGCATCTACTCCTCCAAAATAAACAACGTTCCACCGGACCAGGGTCCACAACACAGTACATACATACAACTCCCATACAACATCTACACCTCCAAAATAAACAACGTTCCACCGGACCAGGGTCCACAACACAGTACATACATACAACTCCCATACAACATCTACACCTCCAAAGTAAACAACGTTCCTCCGGACCAGGGTCCACAACACAGTACATACATACAACTCCCATACAACACATACACATCCAAAATAAATAACGTTCCTCCAGACCAGGGTGCACAACACAGTATATACTTACAACTCCCATACAACATCTACACCTCCAATATTAGCAACGTTCCTCCGGACCAGGGTGCACAACACATTACATACATACAACTCCCATACAACATCTACACCTCCAAAATAGACAATGTTCCACCGGACCAGGGAGAACAACACAGTACATACATACAACTCCCATTCAACATCTACACCTCCAGAGTAAACAACGTTCCTCCGGACCAGGGTCCACAACACAGTACATACATACAACTCCCATACAACACCTACACCTCCAAAATAAACAACGTTCCACCGGACCAGGGAGAACATCACAGTACATACATACAACTCCCATACAACATCTACACCTCCAAAATAAACAACGTTCCACCGGACCAGGCAGAACAACACAGTACAAACATACAACACACACACAACATCTACACCTCCAAAATAAACAACGTTCCTCCGGACCAGGGTCCACAACACAGTACATACATACAACTCCCATACAACATCTACACCTCCAAAATAAACAACGTTCCACCGGACCAGGGTGCACAACACAGTACATACATACAACTCCCATACAGCATCTACACCTCCAAAATAAACAACGTTCCTCCGGACCAGGGTGCACAACACAGTAGATACATACAACTCCCATACAACATCTACACCACCAAAATAAACAACGTTCCTCCGGACCAGAGTGCACATCACAGTACAAACATACAACTCCCATACAACATCTACACCTCCAAAATAAACAACGTTCCACCGGACCAGGGTGCACAACACAGTACATACATACAACTCCCATACAACATCTACACCTCCAAAATAAACAACGTTCCACCGGACCAGGGTGCACAACACAGTACATACATACGACTCCCATACAACATCTACACCACCAAAATAAACAACGTTCCTCCGGACCAGGGTCCACAACACAGTACATACATACAACTCCCATACAACATCTACACCTCCAAAATACACAACGTTCCTCCGGACCAGGGTGCACAACACAGTAGATACATACAACTCCCATACAACATCTACACCACCAAAATAAACAACGTTCCTCCGGACCATGGTGCACATCACTGTACAAACATACAACTCCCATACAACATCTACACCTCCAAAATAAACAACGTTCCACCGGACCAGGGTGCACAACACAGTACATACATACAACTCCCATACAACATCTACACCTCCAAAATAAACAACGTTCCACCGGACCAGGGTGCACAACACAGTACATACATACAACTCCCATACAGCATCTACACCTCCAAAATAAACAACGTTCCTCCGGACCAGGGTGCACAACACAGTAGATACATACAACTCCCATACAACATCTACACCACCAAAATAAACAACGTTCCTCCGGACCAGGGTGCACATCACAGTACAAACATACAACACCCATACAACATCTACACCTCCAAAATAAACAACGTTCCACCGGACCGGGGTGCACAACACAGTACATACATACAACTCCCATACAACATCGACACTTCCAAAATAAACAACGTTCCACCGGACCAGGTTGCACAACACAGTACATACATACAACTCCCATACAACATCTACACCACCAAAATAAACAACGTTCCTCCGGACCAGGGTCCACAACACAGTACATACATACAACTCCCATACAACATCTACACCTCCAAAATAAACAACGTTCCTCCGGACCAGGGTGCACAACACAGTAGATACATACAACTCCCATAAAACATCTACACCACCAAAATAAACAACGTTCCTCCGGACCAGGGTGCACATCACAGTAAAAACATACAACTCCCATACAACATCTACACCTCCAAAATAAACAACGTTCCACCGGACCAGGGTGCACAACACAGTACATACATACAACTCCCATACAACATCTACACCTCCAAAATAAACAACGTTCCACAGGACCAGGGTGCACAACACAGTACATACATACAACTCCCATACAACATCTACACCACCAAAATAAACAACGTTCCTACGGACCAGGGTGCACATCACAGTACAAACATACAACTCCCATACAGCATCTACTCCTCCAAAATAAACAACATTCCTCCGGACCAGGGTGCACAACACAGTACATACTTACAACTCCCATACAACATCTACACCTCCAAAATAAACAACGTTCCTCCGGACCAGGGTCCACAACACAGTACATACATACAACTCCCATACAACACCTACACATCCAAAATAAATAACGTTCCTCCAGACCAGGGTGCACAACACAGTACATACTTACAACTCCCATACAACATCTACACCTCCAATATTAGCAACGTTCCTCCGGACCAGGGTGCACAACACATTACATACATACAACTCCCATACAACATCTACACCTCCAAAATAGACAATGTTCCACCGGACCAGGGAGAACAACACAGTACATACATACAACTCCCATTCAACATCTACACCTCCAGAATAAACAACGTTCCTCCGGACCAGGGTCCACAACACAGTACATACATACAACTCCCATACAACACCTACACCTCCAAAATAAACAACGTTCCACCGGACCAGGGAGAACATCACAGTACATACATACAACTCCCATACAACATCTACACCTCCAAAATAAACAACGTTCCACCGGACCAGGCAGAACAACACAGTACAAACATACAACTCCCATACAACACCAACACATCCAAAATAAACAACGTTCCTCCAGACCAGGGTGCACAACACAGTACATACATACAACTCCCATACAACATCTACACATCCAATATTAGCAACGTTCCTCCAGACCAGGGTGCACAACACAGTACATACATACAACTCCCATACAACATCTACACCTCCAAAATAGACCATGTTCCACCGGACCAGGGAGAACAACACAGTACATACATACAACCCCCATTCAACATCTACACCTCCAAAATAAACAACGTTCCACCGGACCAGGGTCCACAACACAGTACACACATACAACTCCCATACAACACCTACACCTCCAAAATAAACAACGTTCCACCGGACCAGGCAGAACATCATAGTACATACATACAACTCCCATACAACATCTACACCTCCAAAATAAACAACGTTCCACCGGACCAGGGAGAACCACACAGTACAAACATACAACACCCATACAACATCTACACCTCCAAAATAAACAACGTTCCTCCGGACCAGGGTCCACAACACAGTACATACATACAACTCCCATACAACATCTACACCTCCAAAATAAACAACGTTCCACCGGACCAGGGTGCACAACACAGTACATACATACAACTCCCATACAGCATCTACACCTCCAAAATAAACAACGTTCCTCCGGACCAGGGTGCACAACACAGTAGATACATGCAACTCCCATACAACTTCTACACCACCAAAATAAACAACGTTCCTCCGGACCAGGGTGCACATCACAGTAAAAACATACAACTCCCATACAACATCTACACCTCCAAAATAAACAACGTTCCACCGGTCCGGGGTGCACAACACAGTACATACATACAACTCCCATACAACATCTACACTTCCAAAATAAACAACGTTCCACCGGACCAGGGTGCACAACACAGTACATACATACAACTCCCATACAACATCTACACAACGAAAATAAACAACGTTCCTCCGGACCAGGGTCCACAACACAGTACATACATACAACACCCATACAACATCTACACCTCCAAAATAAACAACGTTCCACCGGTCCAGGGTGTACAACACAGTACATACATACAACTCCCATACAACATCTACACCTCCAAAATAAACAACGTTCCACCGGACCAGTGTCCACAACACAGTACATACATACAACTCCCATACAACATCTACACCTCCAAAGTAAACAACGTTCCTCCGGACCAGGGTCCACAACACAGTACATACATACAACTCCCATACAACACCAACACATCCAAAATAAACAACGTTCCTCCAGACCAGGGTGCACAACACAGTACATACATACAACTCCCATACAACATCTACACATCCAATATTAGCAACGTTCCACCGGACCAGGGTCCACAACACAGTACATACATACAACTCCCATACAACACCTACACCTCCAAAATAAACAACGTTCCACTGGACCAGGGAGAACATCATAGTACATACATACAACTCCCATACAACATCTACACCTCCAAAATAAACAACGTTCCTACGGACCAGGGTGCACATCACAGTACATACATACAACTCCCATACAACATCTACACCACCAAAATAAACAACGTTCCTACGGACCAGGGTGCACATCACAGTACAAACATACAACTCCCATACAGCATCTACTCCTCCAAAATAAACAACATTCCTCCGGACCAGGGTGCACAACACAGTACATACTTACAACTCCCATACAACATCTACACCTCCAAAATAAACAACGTTCCTCCGGACCAGGGTCCACAACACAGTACATACATACAACTCCCATACAACATCTACACCTCCAATATTAGCAACGTTCCTCCGGACCAGGGTGCACAACACATTACATACATACAACTCCCATACAACATCTACACCTCCAAAATAGACAATGTTCCACCGGACCAGGGAGAACAACACAGTACATACATACAACTCCCATTCAACATCTACACCTCCAGAATAAACAACGTTCCTCCGGACCAGGGTCCACAACACAGTACATACATACAACTCCCATACAACACCTACACCTCCAAAATAAACAACGTTCCACCGGACCAGGGAGAACATCACAGTACATACATACAACTCCCATACAACATCTACACCTCCAAAATAAACAACGTTCCACCGGACCAGGCAGAACAACACAGTACAAACATACAACACCCACACAACATCTACACCTCCAAAATAAACAACGTTCCTCCGGACCAGGGTCCACAACACAGTACATACATACAACTCCCATACAACATCTACACCTCCAAAATAAACAACGTTCCACCGGACCAGGGTGCACAACACAGTACATACATACAACTCCCATACAGCATCTACACCTCCAAAATAAACAACGTTCCTCCGGACCAGGGTGCACAACACAGTAGATACATACAACTCCCATACAACATCTACACCACCAAAATAAACAACGTTCCTCCGGACCAGAGTGCACATCACAGTACAAACATACAACTCCCATACAACATCTACACCTCCAAAATAAACAACGTTCCACCGGACCAGGGTGCACAACACAGTACATACATACAACTCCCATACAACATCTACACCTCCAAAATAAACAACGTTCCACCGGACCAGGGTGCACAACACAGTACATACATACAACTCCCATACAACATCTACACCACCAAAATAAACAACGTTCCTCCGGACCAGGGTCCACAACACAGTACATACATACAACTCCCATACAACATCTACACCTCCAAAATACACAACGTTCCTCCGGACCAGGGTGCACAACACAGTAGATACATACAACTCCCATACAACATCTACACCACCAAAATAAACAACGTTCCTCCGGACCATGGTGCACATAACAGTACAAACATACAACTCCCATACAACATCTACACCTCCAAAATAAACAACGTTCCACCGGACCAGGGTGCACAACACAGTACATACATACAACTCCCATACAACATCTACACCTCCAAAATAAACAACGTTCCACCGGACCAGGGTGCACAACACAGTACATACATACAACTCCCATACAACATCTACACCACCAAAATAAACAACGTTCCTCCGGACCAGGGTGCACATCACAGTACAAACATACAACTCCCATACACCATCTACTCCTCCAAAATAAACAACATTCCTCCGGACTAGGGTGCACAACACAGTACATACTTACAACTCCCATACAACATCTACACCTCCAAAATAAACAACGTTCCTCCGGACCAGGGTCCACAACACAGTACATACATACAACTCCCATACAACATCTACACATCCAAAATAAACAACGTCCCTCCGGACCAGTGTCCACAACACAGTACATACATACAACTCCCATACAACATCTACCCCTCCAAAATAAACAACGTTCCTCCGGACCAGGGTGCACAACACAGTGCATACATACAACTCGCATACAACATCTACACCTCCAAAATAAACAACGTTCCTCTGGACCAGGGTGTACAACACAGTACATACATACAACTCCCATACAACATCTACACCTCCAAAATAAACAACGTTCCTCTGGACCAGGGTGCACAACACAGTACATACATACAACTCCCATACAACATCTACACCTGCAAAATAAACAACGTTCCTCTGGACCAGGGTGCACAACACAGTACATACATACAACTCCCATACAACATCTACACCTCCAAAATAAACAACGTTCCTCTGGACCAGGGTGTACAACACAGTACATACATACATCTCCCATACAACATCTACACCACCAAAATAAACAACGTTCCTACGGACCAGGGTGCACATCACAGTACAAACATACAACTCCCATACAGCATCTACTCCTCCAAAATAAACAACATTCCTCCGGACCAGGGTGCACAACACAGTACATACTTACAACTCCCATACAACATCTACACCTCCAAAATAAACAACGTTCCTCCGGACCAGGGTCCACAACACAGTACATACATACAACTCCCATACAACATCTACACCTCCAAAATAAACAACGTTCCACCGGACCAGGGTCCACAACACAGTACATACATACAACTCCCATACAACACCTACACATCCAAAATAAATAACGTTCCTCCAGACCAGGGTGCACAACACAGTATATACTTACAACTCCCATACAACATCTACACCTCCAATATTAGCAACGTTCCTCCGGACCAGGGTGCACAACACAGTACATACATACAACTCCCATACAACATCTACACCTCCAAAATAGACAATGTTCCACCGGACCAGGGTGCACAACACATTACATACATACAACTCCCATACAACATCTACACCTCCAAAATAGACAATGTTCCACCGGACCAGGGAGAACAACACAGTACATACATACAACTCCCATTCAACATCTACACCTCCAGAGTAAACAACGTTCCTCCGGACCAGGGTCCACAACACAGTACATACATACAACTCCCATACAACACCTACACCTCCAAAATAAACAACGTTCCACCGGACCAGGGAGAACATCACAGTACATACATACAACTCCCATACAACATCTACACCTCCAAAATAAACAACGTTCCACCGGACCAGGCAGAACAACACAGTACAAACATACAACACACACACAACATCTACAACTCCAAAATAAACAACGTTCCTCCGGACCAGGGTCCACAACACAGTACATACATACAACTCCCATACAGCATCTACACCTCCAAAATAAACAACGTTCCACCGGACCAGGGTGCACAACACAGTACATACATACAACTCCCATACAGCATCTACACCTCCAAAATAAACAACGTTCCTGCGGACCAGGGTGCACAACACAGTAGATACATACAACTCCCATACAACATCTACACCACCAAAATAAACAACGTTCCTCCGGACCAGAGTGCACATCACAGTACAAACATACAACTCCCATACAACATCTACACCTCCAAAATAAACAACGTTCCACCGGACCAGGGTGCACAACACAGTACATACATACAACTCCCATACAACATCTACACCTCCAAAATAAACAACGTTCCACCGGACCAGGGTGCACAACACAGTACATACATACGACTCCCATACAACATCTACACCACCAAAATAAACAACGTTCCTCCGGACCAGGGTCCACAACACAGTACATACATACAACTCCCATACAACATCTACACCTCCAAAATACACAACGTTCCTCCGGACCAGGGTGCACAACACAGTAGATACATACAACTCCCATACAACATCTACACCACCAAAATAAACAACGTTCCTCCGGACCATGGTGCACATCACTGTACAAACATACAACTCCCATACAACATCTACACCTCCAAAATAAACAACGTTCCACCGGACCAGGGTGCACAACACAGTACATACATACAACTCCCATACAACATCTACACCTCCAAAATAAACAACGTTCCACCGGACCAGGGTGCACAACACAGTACATACATACAACTCCCATACAACATCTACACCACCAAAATAAACAACGTTCCTCCGGACCAGGGTGCACATCACAGTACAAACATACAACTCCCATACAGCATCTACTCCTCCAAAATAAACAACATTCCTCCGGACCAGGGTGCACAACACAGTACATACATACAACTCCCATACAACATCTACACATCCAAAATAAACAACGTCCCTCCGGACCAGGGTCCACAACACAGTACATACATACAACTCCCATACAACATCTACCCCTCCAAAATAAACAAAGTTCCTCCGGACCAGGGTGCACAACACAGTGCATACATACAACTCGCATACAACATCTACACCTCCAAAATAAACAACGTTCCTCTGGACCAGGGTGTACAACACAGTACATACATACAACTCCCATACAACATCTACACCTCCAAAATAAACAACGTTCCTCTGGACCAGGGTGCACAACACAGTACATACATACAACTCCCATACAACATCTACACCTCCAAAATAAACTACGTTCCTCTGGACCAGGGTGCACAACACAGTACATACATACAACTCCCATACAACATCTACACCTCCAAAATAAACAACGTTCCTCTGGACCAGGGTGTACAACACAGTACATACATACATCTCCCATACAACATCTACACCTCCACAATAAACAACGTTCCTCCGGACCAGGGTGCACAACACAGTACAAACATACAACTCCCATACAACATCTACACCTCCACAATAAACAACGTTCCTCCGGACCAGGCTGCACAACACAGTACATACATACAACTCCCATACAACATTTACCCCTCCAAAATAAACAACGTTCCTCCGGACCAGGGTCCACAACACAGTACATACATACAACTCCCATACAACATCTACACCACCAAAATAAACAACGTTCCTCCGGACCAGGGTGCACATCACAGTACAAACATACAACTCCATACAACATCTACACCTCCAAAATAAACAACGTTCCTCCGGACCAGGGTGCACATCACAGTACAAACATACAACTCCCATACAGCATCTACTCCTCCAAAATAAACAACATTCCTCCGGACCAGGGTGCACAACACAGTACATACTTACAACTCCCATACAACATCTACACCTCCAAAATAAACAACGTTCCTCCGGACCAGGGTCCACAACACAGTACATACATACAACTCCCATACAACATCTACACATCCAAAATAAACAACGTCCCTCCGGACCAGGGTCCAGAACACAGTACATACATACAACTCCCATACAACATCTACCCCTCCAAAATAAACAACGTTCCTCCGGACCAGGGTGCACAACACAGTGCATACATACAACTCGCATACAACATCTACACCTCCAAAATAAACAACGTTCCTCTGGACCAGGGTGTACAACACAGTACATACATACAACTCCCATACAACATCTACACCTCCAAAATAAACAACGTTCCTCTAGACCAGGGTGCACAACACAGTACATACATACAACTCCCATACAACATCTACACCTCCAAAATAAACAACGTTCCTCTGGACCAGGGTGCACAACACAGTACATACATACAACTCCCATACAACATCTACACCTCCAAAATAAACAACGTTCCTCTGGACAAGGGTGTACAACACAGTACATACATACATCTCCCATACAACATCTACACCTCCACAATAAACAACGTTCCACCGGACCAGGGTGCACAACACAGTACATACATACAACTCCCATACAACATCTACACCTCCACAATAAACAACGTTCCTCCGGACCACGCTGCACAACACAGTACATACATACAACTCCCATACAACATTTACCCCTCCAAAATAAACAACGTTCCTCCGGACCAGGGTGCACAACGCTGTACAAACATAGAACTCCCATACAGCATCTACACCTCCGAAATAAACAACGTTCCTCCGGACCAGGGAGAACATCACAGTACATACATACAACTCCCATACAACATCTACACCTCCAAAATAAACAACGTTCCTCCGGACCAGGGTGCACATCACAGTACAAACATACAACTCCCATACAACATCTACACCTCCAAAATAAACAACGTTCCACCGGACCAGGGTCCACAAAACAGTACATACATACAACTCCCATACAGCATCTACACCTCCAAAATAAACAACGTTCCACCGGACCAGGGTGCACAACACAGTACATACATACAACTCCCATACAACATTTACCCCTCCAAAATAAACAACGTTCCTCCGGACCAGGGTCCACAACACAGTACATACATACAACTCCCATACAACATCTACACCACCAAAATAAACAACGTTCCTCCGGACCAGGGTGCACATCACAGTACAAACATACAACTCCCATACAACATCTACATCTCCAAAATAAACAACGTTCCTCCGGACCAGGGTGCACATCACAGTACAAACATACAACTCCCATACAGCATCTACTCCTCCAAAATAAACAACATTCCTCCGGACCAGGGTGCACAACACAGTACATACTTACAACTCCCATACAACATCTACACCTCCAAAATAAACAACGTTCCTCCGGACCAGGGTCCACAACACAGTACATACATACAACTCCCATACAACATCTACACATCCAAAATAAACAACGTCCCTCCGGACCAGGGTCCACAACACAGTACATACATACAACTCCCATACAACATCTACCCCTCCAAAATAAACAACGTTCCTCCGGACCAGGGTGCACAACACAGTGCATACATACAACTCGCATACAACATCTACACCTCCAAAATAAACAACGTTCCTCTGGACCAGGGTGTACAACACAGTACATACATACAACTCCCATACAACATCTACACATCCAAAATAAACAACGTCCCTCCGGACCAGGGTCCACAACACAGTACATACATACAACTCCCATACAACATCTACCCCTCCAAAATAAACAACGTTCCTCCGGACCAGGGTGCACAACACAGTGCATACATACAACTCGCATACAACATCTACACCTCCAAAATAAACAACGTTCCTCTGGACCAGGGTCCACAACACAGTACATACATACAACTCCCATACAACATCTACACCTCCAAAATAAACAACGTTCCTCTGGACCAGGGTGCACAACACAGTACATACATACAACTCCCATACAACATCTACACCTGCAAAATAAACAACGTTCCTCTGGACCAGGGTGCACAACACAGTACATACATACAACTCCCATACAACATCTACTCCTCCAAAATAAACAACGTTCCTCTGGACCAGGGTGTACAACACAGTACATACATACATCTCCCATACAACATCTACACCACCAAAATAAACAACGTTCCTACGGACCAGGGTGCACATCACAGTACAAACATACAACTCCCATACAGCATCTACTCCTCCAAAATAAACAACATTCCTCCGGACCAGGGTGCACAACACAGTACATACTTACAACTCCCATACAACATCTACACCTCCAAAATAAACAACATTCCTCCGGACCACGGTGCACAACACAGTACATACTTACAACTCCCATACAACATCTACACCTCCAAAATAAACAACGTTCCTCCGGACCAGGGTCCACAACACAGTACATACATACAACTCCCATACAACATCTACACCTCCAAAATAAACAACGTTCCACCGGACCAGGGTCCACAACACAGTACATACATACAACTCCCATACAACATCTACACCTCCAAAGTAAACAACGTTCCTCCGGACCAGGGTCCACAACACAGTACATACATACAACTCCCATACAACACATACACATCCAAAATAAATAACGTTCCTCCAGACCAGGGTGCACAACACAGTATATACTTACAACTCCCATACAACATCTACACCTCCAATATTAGCAACGTTCCTCCGGACCAGGGTGCACAACACATTACATACATACAACTCCCATACAACATCTACACCTCCAAAATAGACAATGTTCCACCGGACCAGGGAGAACAACACAGTACATACATACAACTCCCATTCAACATCTACACCTCCAGAGTAAACAACGTTCCTCCGGACCAGGGTCCACAACACAGTACATACATACAACTCCCATACAACACCTACACCTCCAAAATAAACAACGTTCCACCGGACCAGGGAGAACATCACAGTACATACATACAACTCCCATACAACATCTACACCTCCAAAATAAACAACGTTCCACCGGACCAGGCAGAACAGCACAGTACAAACATACAACACACACACAACATCTACACCTCCAAAATAAACAACGTTCCTCCGGACCAGGGTCCACAACACAGTACATACATACAACTCCCATACAACATCTACACCTCCAAAATAAACAACGTTCCACCGGACCAGGGTGCACAACACAGTACATACATACAACTCCCATACAGCATCTACACCTCCAAAATAAACAACGTTCCTCCGGACCAGGGTGCACAACACAGTAGATACATACAACTCCCATACAACATCTACACCACCAAAATAAACAACGTTCCTCCGGACCAGAGTGCACATCACAGTACAAACATACAACTCCCATACAACATCTACACCTCCAAAATAAACAACGTTCCACCGGACCAGGGTGCACAACACAGTACATACATACAACTCCCATACAACATCTACACCTCCAAAATAAACAACGTTCCACCGGACCAGGGTGCACAACACAGTACATACATACGACTCCCATACAACATCTACACCACCAAAATAAACAACGTTCCTCCGGACCAGGGTCCACAACACAGTACATACATACAACTCCCATACAACATCTACACCTCCAAAATACACAACGTTCCTCCGGACCAGGGTGCACAACACAGTAGATACATACAACTCCCATACAACATCTACACCACCAAAATAAACAACGTTCCTCCGGACCATGGTGCACATCACTGTACAAACAT
Organism: Hypanus sabinus; assembly: GCF_030144855.1. Classification (NCBI taxonomy): domain Eukaryota; kingdom Metazoa; phylum Chordata; class Chondrichthyes; order Myliobatiformes; family Dasyatidae; genus Hypanus; species Hypanus sabinus. The sequence goes on along the minus strand of NW_026778950.1, from coordinate 771,219 downwards.
ACAACTCCCATACAACATCTACACCTCCAAAATAAACAACGTTCCACCGGACCAGGGTGCACAACAGAGTACATACATACAACTCCCATACAACATCTACACCTCCAAAATAAACAACGTTCCACCGGACCAGGGTGCACAACACAGTACATACATACAACTCCCATACAACATCTACACCACCAAAATAAACAACGTTCCTCCGGACCAGGGTGCACATCACAGTACAAACATACAACTCCCATACAGCATCTACTCCTCCAAAATATACAACATTCCTCCGGACCAGGGTGCACAACACAGTACATACATACAACTCCCATACAACATCTACACATCCAAAATAAACAACGTCCCTCCGGACCAGGGTCCACAACACAGTACATACATACAACTCCCATACAACATCTACCCCTCCAAAATAAACAAAGTTCCTCCGGACCAGGGTGCACAACACAGTGCATACATACAACTCGCATACAACATCTACACCTCCAAAATAAACAACGTTCCTCTGGACCAGGGTGTACAACACAGTACATACATACAACTCCCATACAACATCTACACCTCCAAAATAAACAACGTTCCTCTGGACCAGGGTGCACAACACAGTACATACATACAACTCCCATACAACATCTACACCTCCAAAATAAACTACGTTCCTCTGGACCAGGGTGCACAACACAGTACATACATACAACTCCCATACAACATCTACACCTCCAAAATAAACAACGTTCCTCTGGACCAGGGTGTACAACACAGTACATACATACATCTCCCATACAACATCTACACCTCCACAATAAACAACGTTCCTCCGGACCAGGGTGCACAACACAGTACAAACATACAACTCCCATACAACATCTACACCTCCACAATAAACAACGTTCCTCCGGACCAGGCTGCACAACACAGTACATACATACAACTCCCATACAACATTTACCCCTCCAAAATAAACAACGTTCCTCCGGACCAGGGTCCACAACACAGTACATACATACAACTCCCATACAACATCTACACCACCAAAATAAACAACGTTCCTCCGGACCAGGGTGCACATCACAGTACAAACATACAACTCCCATACAGCATCTACTCCTCCAAAATAAACAACATTCCTCCGGACCAGGGTGCACAACACAGTACATACTTACAACTCCCATACAACATCTACACCTCCAAAATAAACAACGTTCCTCCGGACCAGGGTCCACAACACAGTACATACATACAACTCCCATACAACATCTACACATCCAAAATAAACAACGTCCCTCCGGACCAGGGTCCACAACACAGTACATACATACAACTCCCATACAACATCTACCCCTCCAAAATAAACAACGTTCCTCCGGACCAGGGTGCACAACACAGTGCATACATACAACTCGCATACAACATCTACACCTCCAAAATAAACAACGTTCCTCTGGACCAGGGTGTACAACACAGTACATACATACAACTCCCATACAACATCTACACCTCCAAAATAAACAACGTTCCTCTGGACCAGGGTGCACAACACAGTACATACATACAACTCCCATACAACATCTACACCTCCAAAATAAACAACGTTCCTCTGGACCAGGGTGCACAACACAGTACATACATACAACTCCCATACAACATGTACACCTCCAAAATAAACAACGTTCCTCTGGACAAGGGTGTACAACACAGTACATACATACATCTCCCATACAACATCTACACCTCCACAATAAACAACGTTCCACCGGACCAGGGTGCACAACACAGTACATACATACAACTCCCATACAACATCTACACCTCCACAATAAACAACGTTCCTCCGGACCACGCTGCACAACACAGTACATACATACAACTCCCATACAACATTTACCCCTCCAAAATAAACAACGTTCCTCCGGACCAGGGTGCACAACGCTGTACAAACATAGAACTCCCATACAGCATCTACACCTCCGAAATAAACAACGTTCCTCCGGACCAGGGAGAACATCACAGTACATACATACAACTCCCGTACAACATCTACACCTACAAAATAAACAACGTTCCTCCGGACCAGGGTGCACATCACAGTACAAACATACAACTCCCATACAACATCTACACCTCCAAAATAAACAACGTTCCACCGGACCAGGGTCCACAAAACAGTACATACATACAACTCCCATACAGCATCTACACCTCCAAAATAAACAACGTTCCACCGGACCAGGGTGCACAACACAGTACATACATACAACTCCCATACAACATTTACCCCTCCAAAATAAACAACGTTCCTCCGGACCAGGGTCCACAACACAGTACATACATACAACTCCCATACAACATCTACACCACCAAAATAAACAACGTTCCTCCGGACCAGGGTGCACATCACAGTACAAACATACAACTCCCATACAACATCTACATCTCCAAAATAAACAACGTTCCTCCGGACCAGGGTGCACATCACAGTACAAACATACAACTCCCATACAGCATCTACTCCTCCAAAATAAACAACATTCCTCCGGACCAGGGTGCACAACACAGTACATACTTACAACTCCCATACAACATCTACACCTCCAAAATAAACAACGTTCCTCCGGACCAGGGTCCACAACACAGTACATACATACAACTCCCATACAACATCTACACATCCAAAATAAACAACGTCCCTCCGGACCAGGGTCCACAACACAGTACATACATACAACTCCCATACAACATCTACCCCTCCAAAATAAACAACGTTCCTCCGGACCAGGGTGCACAACACAGTGCATACATACAACTCGCATACAACATCTACACCTCCAAAATAAACAACGTTCCTCTGGACCAGGGTGTACAACACAGTACATACATACAACTCCCATACAACATCTACACCTCCAAAATAAACAACGTTCCTCTGGACCAGGGTGCACAACACAGTACATACATACAACTCCCATACAACATCTACACCTCCAAAATAAACAACGTTCCTCTGGACCAGGGTGCACAACACAGTACATACATACAACTCCCATACAACATCTACACCTCCAAAATAAACAACGTTCCTCTGGACAAGGGTGTACAACACAGTACATACATACATCTCCCATACAACATCTACACCTCCACAATAAACAACGTTCCACCGGACCAGGGTGCACAACACAGTACATACATACAACTCCCATACAACATCTACACCTCCACAATAAACAACGTTCCTCCGGACCACGCTGCACAACACAGTACATACATACAACTCCCATACAACATTTACCCCTCCAAAATAAACAACGTTCCTCCGGACCAGGGTGCACAACGCTGTACAAACATAGAACTCCCATACAGCATCTACACCTCCGAAATAAACAACGTTCCTCCGGACCAGGGAGAACATCACAGTACATACATACAACTCCCATACAACATCTACACCTCCAAAATAAACAACGTTCCTCCGGACCAGGGTGCACATCACAGTACAAACATACAACTCCCATACAACATCTACACCTCCAAAATAAACAACGTTCCACCGGACCAGGGTCCACAAAACAGTACATACATACAACTCCCATACAGCATCTACACCTCCAAAATAAACAACGTTCCACCGGACCAGGGTGCACAACACAGTACATACATACAACTCCCATACAACATCTACACCTCCAAAATAAACAACGTTCCACCAGACTAGGGAGAACAACACAGTACAAACATACAACACCCATACAACATCTACACCTCCAAAATAAACAACGTTCCTCCGGACCAGGGTGCACAACACTGTACATAAATACAACTCCCATACAACATCTACACCTCCAAAATAAAACAACATTCCTCTGGACCAGGGTCCACAATACAGTACATACATACAACTCCCATACAGCATCTACTCCTCCAAAATAAACAACATTCCTCCGGACCAGGGTGCACAACACAGTACATACATACAACTCCCATACATCATCTACTCCTCCAAAATAAACAACGTTCCACCGGACCAGGGTCAACAACACAGTACATACATACAACTCCCATACAACATCTACACCTCCAAAATAAACAACGTCCCCTCCGGACCAGGGTGCACAACACAGTACAAACATACAACCTCCCATACAAAATTTACACCTCCAAAATAAACAACGTTCCTCCGGACCAGGGTCCACAACACAGTACATACATAAACTCCCATACAGCATCTACACCTTCAAAATAGACAACGTTCCTCCGGACCAGGGTGCACAAATCAGTACATACATACAACTCCCATACAACATCTACACCTCCAAAATAAACAACGTTTCTCCGGACCAGGGTGCACAACACAGTACATACATATAAATCCCAGACAACATCTACACTTCCAAAATAAACAACGTTCCTCCGGACCAGGGTGCACATCACAGTGCATACATACAACTCGCATACAACATCTACACCTCCAAAATAAACAACGTTCCTCTGGAGCAGGGTGTACAACACAGTACATACATACAACTCCCATACAACATCTACACCTCCAAAATAAACAACGTTCCTCTGGACCAGGGTGCACAACACAGTACATACATACAACTCCCATACAACATCTACACCTCCAAAATAAACAACGTTCCTCTGGACCAGGGTGCACAACACAGTACATACATACAACTCCCATACAACATCTACACCTCCAAAATAAACAATGTTCCTCTGGACCAGGGTGCACAACACAGTACAAACATACAACTCCCATACAACATCTACACCTCCAAAATAAACAACGTTCCACCGGACCAGAGTGCACAACGCTGTACAAACATACAACTCCCATACAATATCTACCCCTCCAAAATAAACAACGTTCCTCCGGACCAGGGTGCACAACACAGTACATACATACAACTCCCATACAACATCTACACCTCCAAAATAAACAACGTTCCACCGGACCAGGGTCCACAACACAGTACATACATACAACTCCCATACAACATCTACACCTCCAAAGTAAACAACGTTCCTCCGGACCAGGGTCCACAACACAGTACATACATACAACTCCCATACAACACCTACACATCCAAAATAAACAACGTTCCTCCAGACCAGGGTGCACAACACAGTACATACATACAACTCACATACAACATCTACACCTCCAATATTAGCAACGTTCCTCCGGACCAGGGTGCACAACACAGTACATACATACAACTCCCATACAACATCTACACCTCCAAAATAAACAACGTTCCTCCTGACCAGGGTCCACAACACAGTACATACATACAACTCCCATACAACATCTACACCTCCAAAATAAACAACGTTCCACCGGACCAGGGTGCACAACACAGTACATACATACAACTCCCATACAGCATCTACTCCTCCAAAATCAACAACATTCCTCCGGACCAGGGTGCACAACACAGTACATACTTACAACTCACATACAGCATCTACACCTCCAAAATAGACAATGTTCCACCGGACCAGGGAGAACAACACAGTACATACATACAACTCCCATTCAACATCTACACCTCCAAAATAAACAACGTTCCTCTGGACCAGGGTGTACAACACAGTACATACATACAACTCCCATACAACATCTACACCTCCAAAATAAACAACGTTCCTCTGGACCAGGGTGCACAACACAGTACATACATACAACTCCCATACAACATCTACACCTCCAAAACAAACTACGTTCCTCTGGACCAGGGTGCACAACACAGTACATACATACAACTCCCATACAACATCTACACCTCCAAAATAAACAACGTTCCTCTGGACCATGGTGTACAACACAGTACATACATACATCTCCCATACAACATCTACACCTCCACAATAAACAACGTTCCTCCGGACCAGGGTGCACAACACAGTACAAACATACAACTCCCATACAACATCTACACCTCCACAATAAACAACGTTCCTCCGGACCAGGCTGCACAACACAGTACATACATACAACTCCCATACAACATTTACCCCTCCAAAATAAACAACGTTCCTCCGGACCAGGGTCCACAACACAGTACATACATACAACTCCCATACAACATCTACACCACCAAAATAAACAACGTTCCTCCGGACCAGGGTGCACATCACAGTACAAACATACAACTCCCATACAACATCTACACCTCCAAAATAAACAACGTTCCTCCGGACCAGGGTGCACATCACAGTACAAACATACAACTCCCATACAGCATCTACTCCTCCAAAATAAACAACATTCCTCCGGACCAGGGTGCACAACACAGTACATACTTACAACTCCCATACAACATCTACACCTCCAAAATAAACAACGTTCCTCCGGACTAGGGTCCACATCACAGTACATACATACAACTCCCATACAACATCTACACATCCAAAATAAACAACGTCCCTCCGGACCAGGGTCCACAACACAGTACATACATACAACTCCCATACAACATCTACCCCTCCAAAATAAACAACGTTCCTCCGGACCAGGGTGCACAACACAGTGCATACATACAACTCGCATACAACATCTACACCTCCAAAATAAACAACGTTCCTCTGGACCAGGGTGTACAACACAGTACATACATACAACTCCCATACAACATCTACACCTCCAAAATAAACAACGTTCCTCTGGACCAGGGTGCACAACACAGTACATACATACAACTCCCATACAACATCTACACCTCCAAAATAAACAACGTTCCTCTGGACCAGGGTGCACAACACAGTACATACATACAACTCCCATACAACATCTACACCTCCAAAATAAACAACGTTTCTCCGGACCAGGGTGCACAACACAGTACATACATATAAATCCCAGACAACATCTACACTTCCAAAATAAACAACGTTCCTCCGCACCAGGGTGCACATCACAGTGCATACATACAACTCGCATACAACATCTACACCTCCAAAATAAACAACGTTCCTCTGGAGCAGGGTGTACAACACAGTACATACATACAACTCCCATACAACATCTACACCTCCAAAATAAACAACGTTCCTCTGGACCAGGGTGCACAACACAGTACATACATACAACTCCCATACAACATCTACACCTCCAAAATAAACAACGTTCCTCTGGACCAGGGTGCACAACACAGTACATACATACAACTCCCATACAACATCTACACCTCCAAAATAAACAATGTTCCTCTGGACCAGGGTGCACAACACAGTACAAACATACAACTCCCATACAACATCTACAACTCCAAAATAAACAACGTTCCACCGGACCAGAGTGCACAACGCTGTACAAACATACAACTCCCATACAATATCTACCCCTCCAAAATAAACAACGTTCCTCCGGACCAGGGTGCACAACACAGTACATACATACAACTCCCATACAACATCTACACCTCCAAAATAAACAACGTTCCACCGGACCAGGGTCCACAACACAGTACATACATACAACTCCCATACAACATCTACACCTCCAAAGTAAACAACGTTCCTCCGGACCAGGGTCCACAACACAGTACATACATACAACTCCCATACAACACCTACACATCCAAAATAAACAACGTTCCTCCAGACCAGGGTGCACAACACAGTACATACATACAACTCCCATACAACATCTACACCTCCAATATTAGCAACGTTCCTCCGGACCAGGGTGCACAACACAGTACATACATACAACTCCCATACAACATCTACACCTCCAAAATAAACAACGTTCCTCCTGACCAGGGTCCACAACACAGTACATACATACAACTCCCATACAACATCTACACCTCCAAAATAAACAACGTTCCACCGGACCAGGGTGCACAACACAGTACATACATACAACTCCCATACAGCATCTACTCCTCCAAAATCAACAACATTCCTCCGGACCAGGGTGCACAACACAGTACATACTTACAACTCACATACAGCATCTACACCTCCAAAATAGACAATGTTCCACCGGACCAGGGAGAACAACACAGTACATACATACAACTCCCATTCAACATCTACACATCCAAAATAAACAACGTTCCTCCGGACCAGGGTCCACAACACAGTACATACATACAACTCCCATACAACACCTACACCTCCAAAATAAATAACGTTCCACCGGACCAGGGAGAACATCATAGTACATACATACAACTCCCATACAACATCTACACCTCCAAAATAAACAACGTTCCTCCGGACCAGGGTGCACATCACAGTACAAACATACAACTCCCATACAACATCTACACCTCCAAAATAAACAACGTTCCACCGGACCAGGGTCCACAAAACAGTACATACATACAACTCCCATACAGCATCTACACCTCCAAAATAAACAACATTCCACCGGACCAGGGTGCACAACACAGTACATACATACAACTCCCATACAACATCTACACCTCCAAAATAAACAACGTTCCACCAGACTAGGGAGAACAACACAGTACAAACATACAGCACCCATACAACATCTACACCTCCAAAATAAACAACGTTCCTCCGGACCAGGGTGCACAACACTGTACATAAATACAACTCCCATACAACATCTACACCTCCAAAATTAACAACATTCCTCTGGACCAGGGTCCACAATACAGTACATACATACAACTCCCATACAGCATCTACTCCTCCAAAATAAACAACATTCCTCCGGACCAGGGTGCACAACACAGTACATACTTACAACTCCCATACAGCATCTACTCCTCCAAAATAAACAACGTTCCACCGGACCAGGGTCAACAACACAGTACATACATACAACTCCCATACAACATCTACACCTCCAAAATAAACAACGTCCCTCCGGACCAGGGTGCACAACACAGTACAAACATACAACTCCCATACAAAATTTACACCTCCAAAATAAACAACGTTCCTCCGGACCAGGGTCCACAACACAGTACATACATAAACTCCCATACAGCATCTACACCTTCAAAATTGACAACGTTCCTCCGGACCAGGGTGCACAAATCAGTACATACATACAACTCCCATACAACATCTACACCTCCAAAATAAACAACGTTTCTCCGGACCAGGGTGCACAACACAGTACATACATACAAATCCCAGACAACATCTACACTTCCAAAATAAACAACGTTCCTCCGGACCAGGGTGCACATCACAGTGCATACATACAACTCGCATACAACATCTACACCTCCAAAATAAACAACGTTCCTCTGGAGCAGGGTGTACAACACAGTACATACATACAACTCCCATACAACATCTAGACCTCCAAAATAAACAACGTTCCTCTGGACCAGGGTGCACAACACAGTACATACATACAACTCCCATACAACACCTACACCTCCAAAATAAATAACATTCCACCGGACCAGGGAGAACATCATAGTACATACATACAACTCCCATACAACATCTACACCTCCAAAATAAACAACGTTCCACCGGACCAGGGAGAACAACACAGTACAAACATACAACACCCATACAACATCTACACCTCCAAAATAAACAACGTTCCTCCGGACCTGGGTCCACAACACAGTACATACATACAACTCCCATACAACATCTACACCTCCAAAATAAACAACGTTCCACCGGACCAGGGTGCACAACACAGTACATACATACAACTCCCATACAGCATCTACTCCTCCAAAATCAACAACATTCCTCCGGACCACGGTGCACAACACAGTACATACTTGCAACTCCCATACAGCATCTACTCCTCCAAAATAAACAACGTTCCACCGGACCAGGGTCCACAACACAGTACATACATACAACTCCCATACAACATCTACACCTCCAAAATAAACAACGTTCCACCGGACCAGGGTCCACAACACAGTACATACATACAACTCCCATACAACATCTACACCTCCAAAGTAAACAACGTTCCTCCGGACCAGGGTCCACAACACAGTACATACATACAACTCCCATACAACACATACACATCCAAAATAAATAACGTTCCTCCAGACCAGGGTGCACAACACAGTATATACTTACAACTCCCATACAACATCTACACCTCCAATATTAGCAACGTTCCTCCGGACCAGGGTGCACAACACATTACATACATACAACTCCCATACAACATCTACACCTCCAAAATAGACAATGTTCCACCGGACCAGGGAGAACAACACAGTACATACATACAACTCCCATTCAACATCTACACCTCCAGAGTAAACAACGTTCCTCCGGACCAGGGTCCACAACACAGTACATACATACAACTCCCATACAACACCTACACCTCCAAAATAAACAACGTTCCACCGGACCAGGGAGAACATCACAGTACATACATACAACTCCCATACAACATCTACACCTCCAAAATAAACAACGTTCCACCGGACCAGGCAGAACAACACAGTACAAACATACAACACACACACAACATCTACACCTCCAAAATAAACAACGTTCCTCCGGACCAGGGTCCACAACACAGTACATACATACAACTCCCATACAACATCTACACCACCAAAATAAACAACGTTCCTCCGGACCAGAGTGCACATCACAGTACAAACATACAACTCCCATACAACATCTACACCTCCAAAATAAACAACGTTCCACCGGACCAGGGTGCACAACACAGTACATACATACAACTCCCATACAACATCTACACCTCCAAAATAAACAACGTTCCACCGGACCAGGGTGCACAACACAGTACATACATACGACTCCCATACAACATCTACACCACCAAAATAAACAACGTTCCTCCGGACCAGGGTCCACAACACAGTACATACATACAACTCCCATACAACATCTACACCTCCAAAATACACAACGTTCCTCCGGACCAGGGTGCACAACACAGTAGATACATACAACTCCCATACAACATCTACACCACCAAAATAAACAACGTTCCTCCGGACCATGGTGCACATCACTGTACAAACATACAACTCCCATACAACATCTACACCTCCAAAATAAACAACGTTCCACCGGACCAGGGTGCACAACACAGTACATACATACAACTCCCATACAACATCTACACCTCCAAAATAAACAACGTTCCACCGGACCAGGGTGCACAACACAGTACATACATACAACTCCCATACAGCATCTACTCCTCCAAAATCAACAACATTCCTCCGGACCAGGGTGCACAACACAGTACATACTTACAACTCACATACAGCATCTACACCTCCAAAATAGACAATGTTCCACGGACCAGGGAGAACAACACAGTACATACATACAACTCCCATACAACATCTACACCACCAAAATAAATAACGTTCCACCGGACCAGGGAGAACATCATAGTACATACATACAACTCCCATACAACATCTACACCTCCAAAATAAACAACGTTCCACCGGACCAGGGAGAACATCACAGTACATACATACAACTCCCATACAACATCTACACCTCCAAAATAAACAACGTTCCTCCGGACCAGGGTGCACATCACAGTACAAACATACAACTCCCATACAACATCTACACCTCCAAAATAAACAACGTTCCACCGGACCAGGGTCCACAAAACAGTACATACATACAACTCCCGGACAAAACCTACACCTCCAAAATAAACAACATTCACCGGACCAGGGTGCACAACACAGTACATACATACAACTCCCATACAACATCTACACCTCCAAAATAAACAACGTCCCTCCGACCAGGGTGCACAACACAGTACAAACATACAACTCCCATACAGCATCTACACCTCCAAAATAAACAACGTTCCTCCGGACCAGGGTGCACAACACAGTACATTACATACAACTCCCATACAACATCTACACCTCCAAATAAACAACGTTCCACCGGTCCAGGGTGTACAACACAGTACATACATACATCTCCCATACAACCTCTACACCTCCAAAATAAACAACGTTCCTCCGGACCAGGGTCCACAACACAGTACATACATAAACTCCCATACAGCATCTACACCTTCAAAATTGACAACGTTCCTCCGGACCAGGGTGCACAAATCAGTACATACATACAACTCCCATACAACATCTACACCTCCAAAATAAACAACGTTTCTCCGGACCAGGGTGCACAACACAGTACATACATACAAATCCCAGACAACATCTACACTTCCAAAATAAACAACGTTCCTCCGGACCAGGGTGCACATCACAGTGCATACATACAACTCGCATACAACATCTACACCTCCAAAATAAACAACGTTCCTCTGGAGCAGGGTGTACAACACAGTACATACATACAACTCCCATACAACATCTAGACCTCCAAAATAAACAACGTTCCTCTGGACCAGGGTGCACAACACAGTACATACATACAACTCCCATACAACATCTACACCTCCAAAATAAACAACGTTCCTCTGGACCAGGGTGCACAACACAGTACATACATACAACTCCCATACAACATCTACACCTCCAAAATAAACAATGTTCCTCTGGACCAGGGTGCACAACACAGTACAAATATACAACTCCCATACAACATCTACACCTCCAAAATAAACAACGTTCCACCGGACCAGAGTGCACAACGCTGTACAAACATACAACTCCCATACAATATCTACCCCTCCAAAATAAACAACGTTCCTCCGGACCAGGGTGCACAACACAGTACATACATACAACTCCCATACAACATCTACACCTCCAAAATAAACAACGTTCCACCGGACCAGGGTCCACAACACAGTACATACATACAACTCCCATACAACATCTACACCTCCAAAGTAAACAACGTTCCTCCGGACCAGGGTCCACAACACAGTACATACATACAACTCCCATACAACACCTACACATCCAAAATAAACAACGTTCCTCCAGACCAGGGTGCACAACACAGTACATACATACAACTCCCATACAACATCTACACCTCCAATATTAGCAACGTTCCTCCGGACCAGGGTGCACAACACAGTACATACATACAACTCCCATACAACATCTACACCTCCAAAATAAACAACGTTCCTCCTGACCAGGGTCCACAACACAGTACATACATACAACTCCCATACAACATCTACACCTCAAAAATAAACAACGTTCCACCGGACCAGGGTGCACAACACAGTACATACATACAACTCCCATACAGCATCTACTCCTCCAAAATCAACAACATTCCTGCGGACCAGGGTGCACAACACAGTACATACTTACAACTCACATACAGCATCTACACCTCCAAAATAGACAATGTTCCACCGGACCAGGGAGAACAAAACAGTACATACATACAACTCCCATTCAACATCTACACATCCAAAATAAACAACGTTCCTCCGGACCAGGGTCCACAACACAGTACATACATACAACTCCCATACAACACCTACACCTCCAAAATAAATAACATTCCACCGGACCAGGGAGAACATCATAGTACATACATACAACTCCCATACAACATCTACACCTCCAAAATAAACAACGTTCCACCGGACCAGGGAGAACAACACAGTACAAACATACAACACCCATACAACATCTACACCTCCAAAATAAACAACGTTCCTCCGGACCTGGGTCCACAACACAGTACATACATACAACTCCCATACAACATCTACACCTCCAAAATAAACAACGTTCCACCGGACCAGGGTGCACAACACAGTACATACATACAACTCCCATACAGCATCTACTCCTCCAAAATCAACAACATTCCTCCGGACCACGGTGCACAACACAGTACATACTTGCAACTCCCATACAGCATCTACTCCTCCAAAATAAACAACGTTCCACCGGACCAGGGTCCACAATACAGTACATACATACAACTCCCATACAACATCTACACCTCCAAAATAAACAACGTTCCACCGGACCAGGGTCCACAACACAGTACATACATACAACTCCCATACAACATCTACACCTCCAAAGTAAACAACGTTCCTCCGGACCAGGGTCCACAACACAGTACATACATACAACTCCCATACAACACATACACATCCAAAATAAATAACGTTCCTCCAGACCAGGGTGCACAACACAGTATATACTTACAACTCCCATACAACATCTACACCTCCAATATTAGCAACGTTCCTCCGGACCAGGGTGCACAACACATTACATACATACAACTCCCATACAACATCTACACCTCCAAAATAGACAATGTTCCACCGGACCAGGGAGAACAACACAGTACATACATACAACTCCCATTCAACATCTACACCTCCAGAGTAAACAACGTTCCTCCGGACCAGGGTCCACAACACAGTACATACATACAACTCCCATACAACACCTACACCTCCAAAATAAACAACGTTCCACCGGACCAGGGAGAACATCACAGTACATACATACAACTCCCATACAACATCTACACCTCCAAAATAAACAACGTTCCACCGGACCAGGCAGAACAACACAGTACAAACATACAACACACACACAACATCTACACCTCCAAAATAAACAACGTTCCTCCGGACCAGGGTCCACAACACAGTACATACATACAACTCCCATACAACATCTACACCTCCAAAATAAACAACGTTCCACCGGACCAGGGTGCACAACACAGTACATACATACAACTCCCATACAGCATCTACACCTCCAAAATAAACAACGTTCCTCCGGACCAGGGTGCACAACACAGTAGATACATACAACTCCCATACAACATCTACACCACCAAAATAAACAACGTTCCTCCGGACCAGAGTGCACATCACAGTACAAACATACAACTCCCATACAACATCTACACCTCCAAAATAAACAACGTTCCACCGGACCAGGGTGCACAACACAGTACATACATACAACTCCCATACAACATCTACACCTCCAAAATAAACAACGTTCCACCGGACCAGGGTGCACAACACAGTACATACATACGACTCCCATACAACATCTACACCACCAAAATAAACAACGTTCCTCCGGACCAGGGTCCACAACACAGTACATACATACAACTCCCATACAACATCTACACCTCCAAAATACACAACGTTCCTCCGGACCAGGGTGCACAACACAGTAGATACATACAACTCCCATACAACATCTACACCACCAAAATAAACAACGTTCCTCCGGACCATGGTGCACATCACTGTACAAACATACAACTCCCATACAACATCTACACCTCCAAAATAAACAACGTTCCACCGGACCAGGGTGCACAACACAGTACATACATACAACTCCCATACAACATCTACACCTCCAAAATAAACAACGTTCCACCGGACCAGGGTGCACAACACAGTACATACATACAACTCCCATACAGCATCTACTCCTCCAAAATCAACAACATTCCTCCGGACCAGGGTGCACAACACAGTACATACTTACAACTCACATACAGCATCTACACCTCCAAAATAGACAATGTTCCACCGGACCAGGGAGAACAACACAGTACATACATACAACTCCCATTCAACATCTACACATCCAAAATAAACAACGTTCCTCCGGACCAGGGTCCACAACACAGTACATACATACAACTCCCATACAACACCTACACCTCCAAAATAAATAACGTTCCACCGGACCAGGGAGAACATCATAGTACATACATACAACTACCATACAACATCTACACCTCCAAAATAAACAACGTTCCACCGGACCAGGGAGAACATCACAGTACATACATACAACTCCCATACAACATCTACACCTCCAAAATAAACAACGTTCCTCCGGACCAGGGTGCACATCACAGTACAAACATACAACTCCCATACAACATCTACACCTCCAAAATAAACAACGTTCCAACGGACCAGGGTCCACAAAACAGTACATACATACAACTCCCATACAGCATCTACACCTCCAAAATAAACAACATTGCACCGGACCAGGGTGCACAACACAGTACATACATACAACTCCCATACAACATCTACCCCTCCAAAATAAACAAAGTTCCTCCGGACCAGGGTGCACAACACAGTGCATACATACAACTCGCATACAACATCTACACCTCCAAAATAAACAACGTTCCTCTGGACCAGGGTGTACAACACAGTACATACATACAACTCCCATACAACATCTACACCTCCAAAATAAACAACGTTCCTCTGGACCAGGGTGCACAACACAGTACATACATACAACTCCCATACAGCATCTACTCCTCCAAAATAAACAACGTTCCTCTGGACCAGGGTGTACAACACAGTACATACATACATCTCCCATACAACATCTACACCTCCACAATAAACAACGTTCCTCCGGACCAGGGTGCACAACACAGTACAAACATACAACTCCCATACAACATCTACACCTCCACAATAAACAACGTTCCTCCGGACCAGGCTGCACAACACAGTACATACATACAACTCCCATACAACATTTACCCCTCCAAAATAAACAACGTTCCTCCGGACCAGGGTCCACAACACAGTACATACATACAACTCCCATACAACATCTACACCACCAAAATAAACAACGTTCCTCCGGACCAGGGTGCACATCACAGTACAAACATACAACTCCCATACAACATCTACACCTCCAAAATAAACAACGTTCCTCCGGACCAGGGTGCACATCACAGTACAAACATACAACTCCCATACAGCATCTACTCCTCCAAAATAAACAACATTCCTCCGGACCAGGGTGCACAACACAGTACATACTTACAACTCCCATACAACATCTACACCTCCAAAATAAACAACGTTCCTCCGGACCAGGGTCCACAACACAGTACATACATACAACTCCCATACAACATCTACCCCTCCAAAATAAACAACGTTCCTCCGGACCAGGGTGCACAACACAGTGCATACATACAACTCGCATACAACATCTACACCTCCAAAATAAACAACGTTCCTCTGGACCAGGGTGTACAACACAGTACATACATACAACTCCCATACAACATCTACACCTCCAAAATAAACAACGTTCCTCTGGACCAGGGTGCACAACACAGTACATACATACAACTCCCATACAACATCTACACCTCCAAAATAAACAACGTTCCTCTGGACCAGGGTGCACAACACAGTACATACATACAACTCCCATACAACATCTACACCTCCAAAATAAACAACGTTCCTCTGGACCAGGGTGCACAACACAGTACATACATACAACTCCCATACAACATCTACACCTCCAACATACACAACGTTCCTCCGGACCAGGGTGCACAACACAGTAGATACATACAACTCCCATACAACATCTACACCTCCAAAATAAACAACGTTCCACCGGACCAGGGTGCACAACACAGTACATACATACAACTCCCATACAACATCTACACCTCCAAAATAAACAACGTTCCACCGGACCAGGGTGCACAACACAGTACATACATACAACTCCCATACAGCATCTACTCCTCCAAAATCAACAACATTCCTCCGGACCAGGGTGCACAACACAGTACATACTTACAACTCACATACAGCATCTACACCTCCAAAATAGACAATGTTCCACCGGACCAGGGAGAACAACACAGTACATACATACAACTCCCATTCAACATCTACACATCCAAAATAAACAACGTTCCTCCGGACCAGGGTCCACAACACAGTACATACATACAACTCCCATACAACACCTACACCTCCAAAATAAATAACGTTCCACCGGACCAGGGAGAACATCATAGTACATCCATACAACTACCATACAACATCTACACCTCCAAAATAAACAACGTTCCACCGGACCAGGGAGAACATCACAGTACATACATACAACTCCCATACAACATCTACACCTCCAAAATAAACAACGTTCCTCCGGACCAGGGTGCACATCACAGTACAAACATACAACTCCCATACAACATCTACACCTCCAAAATAAACAACGTTCCAACGGACCAGGGTCCACAAAACAGTACATACATACAACTCCCATACAGCATCTACACCTCCAAAATAAACAACATTCCACCGGACCAGGGTGCACAACACAGTACATACATACAACTCCCATACAACATCTACCCCTCCAAAATAAACAAAGTTCCTCCGGACCAGGGTGCACAACACAGTGCATACATACAACTCGCATACAACATCTACACCTCCAAAATAAACAACGTTCCTCTGGACCAGGGTGTACAACACAGTACATACATACAACTCCCATACAACATCTACACCTCCAAAATAAACAACGTTCCTCTGGACCAGGGTGCACAACACAGTACATACATACAACTCCCATACAACATCTACACCTCCAAAATAAACTACGTTCCTCTGGACCAGGGTGCACAACACAGTACATACATACAACTCCCATACAACATCTACACCTCCAAAATAAACAACGTTCCTCTGGACCAGGGTGTACAACACAGTACATACATACATCTCCCATACAACATCTACACCTCCACAATAAACAACGTTCCTCCGGACCAGGGTGCACAACACAGTACAAACATACAACTCCCATACAACATCTACACCTCCACAATAAACAACGTTCCTCCGGACCAGGCTGCACAACACAGTACATACATACAACTCCCATACAACTTTTACCCCTCCAAAATAAACAACGTTCCTCCGGACCAGGGTCCACAACACAGTACATACATACAACTCCCATACAACATCTACACCACCAAAATAAACAACGTTCCTCCGGACCAGGGTGCACATCACAGTACAAACATACAACTCCCATACAACATCTACACCTCCAAAATAAACAACGTTCCTCCGGACCAGGGTGCACATCACAGTACAAACATACAACTCCCATACAGCATCTACTCCTCCAAAATGAACAACATTCCTCCGGACCAGGGTGCACAACACAGTACATACTTACAACTCCCATACAACATCTACACCTCCAAAATAAACAACGTTCCTCCGGACCAGGGTCCACAACACAGTACATACATACAACTCCCATACAACATCTACACATCCAAAATAAACAACGTCCCTCCGGACCAGGGTCCACAACACAGTACATACATACAACTCCCATACAACATCTACCCCTCCAAAATAAACAACGTTCCTCCGGACCAGGGTGCACAACACAGTGCATACATACAACTCGCATACAACATCTACACCTCCAAAATAAACAACGTTCCTCTGGACCAGGGTGTACAACACAGTACATACATACAACTCCCATACAACATCTACACCTCCAAAATAAACAACGTTCCTCTGGACCAGGGTGCACAACACAGTACATACATACAACTCCCATACAACATCTACACCTCCAAAATAAACAACGTTCCTCTGGACCAGGGTGCACAACACAGTACATACATACAACTCCCATACAACATCTACACCTCCAAAATAAACAACGTTCCTCTGGACAAGGGTGTACAACACAGTACATACATACATCTCCCATACAACATCTACACCTCCACAATAAACAACGTTCCACCGGACCAGGGTGCACAACACAGTACATACATACAACTCCCATACAACATCTACACCTCCACAATAAACAACGTTCCTCCGGACCACGCTGCACAACACAGTACATACATACAACTCCCATACAACATCTACACCTCCAAAATAAACAACGTTCCACCGGACCAGGGTGCACAACACAGTACATACATACAACTCCCATACAACATTTACCCCTCCAAAATAAACAACGTTCCTCCGGACCAGGGTGCACAACGCTGTACAAACATAGAACTCCCATACAGCATCTACACCTCCGAAATAAACAACGTTCCTCCGGACCAGGGAGAACATCACAGTACATACATACAACTCCCATACAACATCTACACCTACAAAATAAACAACGTTCCTCCGGACCAGGGTGCACATCACAGTACAAACATACAACTCCCATACAACATCTACACCTCCAAAATAAACAACGTTCCACCGGACCAGGGTCCACAAAACAGTACATACATACAACTCCCATACAGCATCTACACCTCCAAAATAAACAACGTTCCACCGGACCAGGGTGCACAACACAGTACATACATACAACTCCCATACAACATTTACCCCTCCAAAATAAACAACGTTCCTCCGGACCAGGGTCCACAACACAGTACATACATACAACTCCCATACAACATCTACACCACCAAAATAAACAACGTTCCTCCGGACCAGGGTGCACATCACAGTACAAACATACAACTCCCATACAACATCTACATCTCCAAAATAAACAACGTTCCTCCGGACCAGGGTGCACATCACAGTACAAACATACAACTCCCATACAGCATCTACTCCTCCAAAATAAACAACATTCCTCCGGACCAGGGTGCACAACACAGTACATACTTACAACTCCCATACAACATCTACACCTCCAAAATAAACAACGTTCCTCCGGACCAGGGTCCACAACACAGTACATACATACAACTCCCATACAACATCTACACATCCAAAATAAACAACGTCCCTCCGGACCAGGGTCCACAACACAGTACATACATACAACTCCCATACAACATCTACCCCTCCAAAATAAACAACGTTCCTCCGGACCAGGGTGCACAACACAGTGCATACATACAACTCGCATACAACATCTACACCTCCAAAATAAACAACGTTCCTCTGGACCAGGGTGTACAACACAGTACATACATACAACTCCCATACAACATCTACACCTCCAAAATAAACAACGTTCCTCTGGACCAGGGTGCACAACACAGTACATACATACAACTCCCATACAACATCTACACCTCCAAAATAAACAACGTTCCTCTGGACCAGGGTGCACAACACAGTACATACATACAACTCCCATACAACATCTACACCTCCAAAATAAACAACGTTCCTCTGGACAAGGGTGTACAACACAGTACATACATACATCTCCCATACAACATCTACACCTCCACAATAAACAACGTTCCACCGGACCAGGGTGCACAACACAGTACATACATACAACTCCCATACAACATCTACACCTCCACAATAAACAACGTTCCTCCGGACCACGCTGCACAACACAGTACATACATACAACTCCCATACAACATTTACCCCTCCAAAATAAACAACGTTCCTCCGGACCAGGTGCACAACGCTGTACAAACATAGAACTCCCATACAGCATCTACACCTCCGAAATAAACAACGTTCCTCCGGACCAGGGAGAACATCACAGTACATACATACAACTCCCATACAACATCTACACCTCCAAAATAAACAACGTTCCTCCGGACCAGGGTGCACATCACAGTACAAACATACAACTCCCATACAACATCTACACCTCCAAAATAAACAACGTTCCACCGGACCAGGGTGCACAACACAGTACATACATACAACTCCCATACAACATCTACACCTCCAAAATAAACAACGTTCCACCAGACTAGGGAGAACAACACAGTACAAACATACAACACCCATACAACATCTACACCTCCAAAATAAACAACGTTCCTCCGGACCAGGGTGCACAACACTGTACATAAATACAACTCCCATACAACATCTACACCTCCAAAATAAACAACATTCCTCTGGACCAGGGTCCACAATACAGTACATACATACAACTCCCATACAGCATCTACTCCTCCAAAATAAACAACATTCCTCCGGACCAGGGTGCACAACACAGTACATACTTACAACTCCCATACAGCATCTACTCCTCCAAAATAAACAACGTTCCACCGGACCAGGGTCAACAACACAGTACATACATACAACTCCCATACAACATCTACACCTCCAAAATAAACAACGTCCCTCCGGACCAGGGTGCACAACACAGTACAAACATACAACTCCCATACAAAATTTACACCTCCAAAATAAACAACGTTCCTCCGGACCAGGGTCCACAACACAGTACATACATAAACTCCCATACAGCATCTACACCTTCAAAATAGACAACGTTCCTCCGGACCAGGGTGCACAAATCAGTACATACATACAACTCCCATACAACATCTACACCTCCAAAATAAACAACGTTTCTCCGGACCAGGGTGCACAACACAGTACATACATATAAATCCCAGACAACATCTACACTTCCAAAATAAACAACGTTCCTCCGGACCAGGGTGCACATCACAGTGCATACATACAACTCGCATACAACATCTACACCTCCAAAATAAACAACGTTCCTCTGGAGCAGGGTGTACAACACAGTACATACATACAACTCCCATACAACATCTACACCTCCAAAATAAACAACGTTCCTCTGGACCAGGGTGCACAACACAGTACATACATACAACTCCCATACAACATCTACACCTCCAAAATAAACAACGTTCCTCTGGACCAGGGTGCACAACACAGTACATACATACAACTCCCATACAACATCTACACCTCCAAAATAAACAATGTTCCTCTGGACCAGGGTGCACAACACAGTACAAACATACAACTCCCATACAACATCTACACCTCCAAAATAAACAACGTTCCACCGGACCAGAGTGCACAACGCTGTACAAACATACAACTCCCATACAATATCTACCCCTCCAAAATAAACAACGTTCCTCCGGACCAGGGTGCACAACACAGTACATACATACAACTCCCATACAACATCTACACCTCCAAAATAAACAACGTTCCACCGGACCAGGGTCCACAACACAGTACATACATACAACTCCCATACAACATCTACACCTCCAAAGTAAACAACGTTCCTCCGGACCAGGGTCCACAACACAGTACATACATACAACTCCCATACAACACCTACACATCCAAAATAAACAACGTTCCTCCAGACCAGGGTGCACAACACAGTACATACATACAACTCACATACAACATCTACACCTCCAATATTAGCAACGTTCCTCCGGACCAGGGTGCACAACACAGTACATACATACAACTCCCATACAACATCTACACCTCCAAAATAAACAACGTTCCTCCTGACCAGGGTCCACAACACAGTACATACATACAACTCCCATACAACATCTACACCTCCAAAATAAACAACGTTCCACCGGACCAGGGTGCACAACACAGTACATACTTACAACTCACATACAGCATCTACACCTCCAAAATAGACAATGTTCCACCGGACCAGGGAGAACAACACAGTACATACATACAACTCCCATTCAACATCTACACCTCCAAAATAAACAACGTTCCTCTGGACCAGGGTGTACAACACAGTACATACATACAACTCCCATACAACATCTACACCTCCAAAATAAACAACGTTCCTCTGGACCAGGGTGCACAACACAGTACATACATACAACTCCCATACAACATCTACACCTCCAAAATAAACTACGTTCCTCTGGACCAGGGTGCACAACACAGTACATACATACAACTCCCATACAACATCTACACCTCCAAAATAAACAACGTTCCTCTGGACCAGGGTGTACAACACAGTACATACATACATCTCCCATACAACATCTACACCTCCACAATAAACAACGTTCCTCCGGACCAGGGTGCACAACACAGTACAAACATACAACTCCCATACAACATCTACACCTCCACAATAAACAACGTTCCTCCGGACCAGGCTGCACAACACAGTACATACATACAACTCCCATACAACATTTACCCCTCCAAAATAAACAACGTTCCTCCGGACCAGGGTCCACAACACAGTAAATACATACAACTCCCATACAACATCTACACCACCACAATAAACAACGTTCCTCCGGACCAGGGTGCACATCACAGTACAAACATACAACTCCCAAACAACATCTACACCTCCAAAATAAACAACGTTCCTCCGGACCAGGGTGCACATCACAGTACAAACATACAACTCCCATACAGCATCTACTCCTCCAAAATAAACAACATTCCTCCGGACCAGGGTGCACAACACAGTACATACTTACAACTCCCATACAACATCTACACCTCCAAAATAAACAACGTTCCTCCGGACCAGGGTCCACAACACAGTACATACATACAACTCCCATACAACATCTACACATCCAAAATAAACAACGTCCCTCCGGACCAGGGTCCACAACACAGTACATACATACAACTCCCATACAACATCTACCCCTCCAAAATAAACAACGTTCCTCCGGACCAGGGTGCACAACACAGTGCATACATACAACTCGCATACAACATCTACACCTCCAAAATAAACAACGTTCCTCTGGACCAGGGTGTACAACACAGTACATACATACAACTCCCATACAACATCTACACCTCCAAAATAAGCAACGTTCCTCTGGACCAGGGTGCACAACACAGTACATACATACAACTCCCATACAACATCTACACCTCCAAAATAAACAACGTTCCTCTGGACCAGGGTGCACAGCACAGTACATACATACAACTCCCATACAACATCTACACCTCCAAAATAAACAACGTTTCTCCGGACCAGGGTGCACAACACAGTACATACATATAAATCCCAGACAACATCTACACTTCCAAAATAAACAACGTTCCTCCGCACCAGGGTGCACATCACAGTGCATACATACAACTCGCATACAACATCTACACCTCCAAAATAAACAACGTTCCTCTGGAGCAGGGTGTACAACACAGTACATACATACAACTCCCATACAACATCTACACCTCCAAAATAAACAACGTTCCACTGGACCAGGGTGCACAACACAGTACATACATACAACTCCCATACAACATCTACACCTCCAAAATAAACAACGTTCCTCTGGACCAGGGTGCACAACACAGTACATACATACAACTCCCATACAACATCTACACCTCCAAAATAAACAATGTTCCTCTGGACCAGGGTGCACAACACAGTACAAACATACAACTCCCATACAACATCTACACCTCCAAAATAAACAACGTTCCACCGGACCAGAGTGCACAACGCTGTACAAACATACAACTCCCATACAATATCTACCCCTCCAAAATAAACAACGTTCCTCCGGACCAGGGTGCACAACACAGTACATACATACAACTCCCATACAACATCTACACCTCCAAAATAAACAACGTTCCACCGGACCAGGGTCCACAACACAGTACATACATACAACTCCCATACAACATCTACACCTCCAAAGTAAACAACGTTCCTCCGGACCAGGGTCCACAACACAGTACATACATACAACTCCCATACAACACCTACACATCCAAAATAAACAACGTTCCTCCAGACCAGGGTGCACAACACAGTACATACATACAACTCCCATACAACATCTACACCTCCAATATTAGCAACGTTCCTCCAGACGAGGGTGCACAACACAGTACATACATACAACTCCCATACAACATCTACACCTCCAAAATAAACAACGTTCCTCCTGACCAGGGTCCACAACACAGTACATACATACAACTCCCATACAACATCTACACCTCCAAAATAAACAACGTTCCACCGGACCAGGGTGCACAACACAGTACATACATACAACTCCCATACAACATCTACTCCTCCAAAATCAACAACATTCCTCCGGACCAGGGTGCACAACACAGTACATACTTACAACTCACATACAGCATCTACACCTCCAAAATAGACAATGTTCCACCGGACCAGGGAGAACAACACAGTACATACATACAACTCCCATTCAACATCTACACATCCAAAATAAACAACGTTCCTCCGGACTAGGGTCCACAACACAGTACATACATACAACTCCCATACAACACCTACAGCTCCAAAATAAATAACGTTCCACCGGACCAGGGAGAACATCATAGTACATACATACAACTCCCATACAACATCTACACCTCCAAAATAAACAACGTTCCACCGGACCAGGGAGAACATCACAGTACATACATACAACTCCCATACAACATCTACACCTCCAAAATAAACAACGTTCCTCCGGACCAGGGTGCACATCACAGTACAAACATACAACTCCCATACAACATCTACACCTCCAAAATAAACAACGTTCCACCGGACCAGGGTCCACAAAACAGTACATACATACAACTCCCATACAGCATCTACACCTCCAAAATAAACAACATTCCACCGGACCAGGGTGCACAACACAGTACATACATACAACTCCCATACATCATCTACACCTCCAAAATAAACAACGTTCCACCAGACTAGGGAGAACAACACAGTACAAACATACAGCACCCATACAACATCTACACCTCCAAAATAAACAACGTTCCTCCGGACCAGGGTGCACAACACTGTACATAAATACAACTCCCATACAACATCTACACCTCCAAAATTAACAACATTCCTCTGGACCAGGGTCCACAATACAGTACATACATACAACTCCCATACAGCATCTACTCCTCCAAAATAAACAACATTCCTCCGGACCAGGGTGCACAACACAGTACATACTTACAACTCCCATACAGCATCTACTCCTCCAAAATAAACAACGTTCCACCGGACCAGGGTCAACAACACAGTACATACATACAACTCCCATACAACATCTACACCTCCAAAATAAACAACGTCCCTCCGGACCAGGGTGCACAACACAGTACAAACATACAACTCCCATACAAAATTTACACCTCCAAAATAAACAACGTTCCTCCGGACCAGGGTCCACAACACAGTACATACATAAACTCCCATACAGCATCTACACCTTCAAAATTGACAACGTTCCTCCGGACCAGGGTGCACAAATCAGTACATACATACAACTCCCATACAACATCTACACCTCCAAAATAAACAACGTTTCTCCGGACCAGGGTGCACAACACAGTACATACATACAAATCCCAGACAACATCTACACTTCCAAAATAAACAACGTTCCTCCGGACCAGGGTGCACATCACAGTGCATACATACAACTCGCATACAACATCTACACCTCCAAAATAAACAACGTTCCTCTGGAGCAGGGTGTACAACACAGTACATACATACAACTCCCATACAACATCTAGACCTCCAAAATAAACAACGTTCCTCTGGACCAGGGTGCACAACACAGTACATACATACAACTCCCATACAACATCTACACCTCCAAAATAAACAACGTTCCTCTGGACCAGGGTGCACAACACAGTACATACATACAACTCCCATACAACATCTACACCTCCAAAATAAACAATGTTCCTCTGGACCAGGGTGCACAACACAGTACAAACATACAACTCCCATACAACATCTACACCTCCAAAATAAACAACGTTCCACCGGACCAGAGTGCACAACGCTGTACAAACATACAACTCCCATACAATATCTACCCCTCCAAAATAAACAACGTTCCTCCGGACCAGGGTGCACAACACAGTACATACATACAACTCCCATACAACATCTACACCTCCAAAATAAACAACGTTCCACCGGACCAGGGTCCACAACACAGTACATACATACAACTCCCATACAACATCTACACCTCCAAAGTAAACAACGTTCCTCCGGACCAGGGTCCACAACACAGTACATACATACAACTCCCATACAACACCTACACATCCAAAATAAACAACGTTCCTCCAGACCAGGGTGCACAACACAGTACATACATACAACTCCCATACAACATCTACACCTCCAATATTAGCAACGTTCCTCCGGACCAGGGTGCACAACACAGTACATACATACAACTCCCATAAAAACATCTACACCTCCAAAATAAACAACGTTCCTCCTGACCAGGGTCCACAACACAGTACATACATACAACTCCCATACAACATCTACACCTCCAAAATAAACAACGTTCCACCGGACCAGGGTGCACAACACAGTACATACATTCAACTCCCATACAGCATCTACTCCTCCAAAATCAACAACATTCCTGCGGACCAGGGTGCACAACACAGTACATACTTACAACTCACATACAGCATCTACACCTCCAAAATAGACAATGTTCCACCGGACCAGGGAGAACAACACAGTACATACATACAACTCCCATTCAACATCTACACATCCAAAATAAACAACGTTCCTCCGGACCAGGGTCCACAACACAGTACATACATACAACTCCCATACAACACCTACACCTCCAAAATAAATAACATTCCACCGGACCAGGGAGAACATCATAGTACATACATACAACTCCCATACAACATCTACACCTCCAAAATAAACAACGTTCCACCGGACCAGGGAGAACAACACAGTACAAACATACAACACCCATACAACATCTACACCTCCAAAATAAACAACGTTCCTCCGGACCTGGGTCCACAACACAGTACATACATACAACTCCCATACAACATCTACACCTCCAAAATAAACAACGTTCCACCGGACCAGGGTGCACAACACAGTACATACATACAACTCCCATACAGCATCTACTCCTCCAAAATCAACAACATTCCTCCGGACCACGGTGCACAACACAGTACATACTTGCAACTCCCATACAGCATCTACTCCTCCAAAATAAACAACGTTCCACCGGACCAGGGTCCACAACACAGTACATACATACAACTCCCATACAACATCTACACCTCCAAAATAAACAACGTCCCTCCGGACCAGGGTGCACAACACAGTACAAACATACAATTCCCATACAACATCTACACCTCCAAAATAAACAACGTTCCTCCGGACCAGGGTCCACAACACAGTACATACATAAACTCCCATACAGCATCTACACCTTCAAAATAAACAACGTTCCTCCGGACCAGGGTGCACAAATCAGTACATACATACAACTCCCATACAACATCTACACCTCCAAAATAAACAACGTTCCACCGGACCAGGGTCCACAACACAGTACATACATACAACTCCCATACAACATCTACACCTCCAAAGTAAACAACGTTCCTCCGGACCAGGGTCCACAACACAGTACATACATACAACTCCCATACAACACCTACACATCCAAAATAAACAACGTTCCTCCAGACCAGGGTGCACAACACAGTAAATACATACAACTCCCATACAACATCTACACCTCCAAAATAGACAATGTTCCACCGGACCAGGGAGAACAACACAGTACATACATACAACTCCCATTCAACATCTACACCTCCAAAATAAACAACGTTCCTCCGGACCAGGGTCCACAACACAGTACATACATACAACTCCCATACAACACCTACACCTCCAAAATAAACAACGTTCCACCGGACCAGGGAAAACATCATAGTACATACATACAACTCCCATACAACATCTACACCTCCAAAATAAACAACGTTCCACCGGACCAGGGAGAACAACACAGTACAAACATACAACACCCATACAACATCTACACCTCCAAAATAAACAACGTTCCTCCGGACCAGGGTCCACAACACAGTACATACATACAACTCCCATACAACATCTACACCTCCAAAATAAACAACGTTCCACCGGACCAGGGTGCACAACACAGTACATACATACAACTCCCATACAGCATCTACTCCTCCAAAATCAACAACATTCCTCCGGACCAGGGTGCACAACACAGTACATACTTACAACTCCCATACAGCATCTACTCCTCCAAAATAAACAACGTTCCACCGGACCAGGGTCCACAACACAGTACATACATACAACTCCCATACAACATCTACACCTCCAAAATAAACAACGTCCCTCCGGACCAGGGTGCACAACACTGTACAAACATACAACTCCCATACAACATCTACACCTCCAAAATAAACAACGTTCCTCCGGACCAGGGTCCACAACACAGGGCATACATAAACTCCCATACAGTATCTACACCTTCAAAATAAACAACGTTCCTCCGGACCAGGGTGCACAAATCAGTACATACATACAACTCCCATA
Organism: Hypanus sabinus; assembly: GCF_030144855.1. Taxonomy (NCBI): domain Eukaryota; kingdom Metazoa; phylum Chordata; class Chondrichthyes; order Myliobatiformes; family Dasyatidae; genus Hypanus; species Hypanus sabinus. Next base: position 741,262 of record NW_026778950.1, on the reverse strand, counting down.
CAACATCTACACCTCCAAAATAAACAACGTTTCTCCGGACCAGGGTGCACAACACAGTACATACATACAAATCCCAGACAACATCTACACTTCCAAAATAAACAACGTTCCTCCGGACCAGGGTCCACAACACAGTACATACATACAACTCCCATACAACATCTACACCACCAAAATAAACAACGTTCCTCCGGACCAGGGTGCACATCACAGTGCATACATACAACTCGCATACAACATCTACACCTCCAAAATAAACAACGTTCCTCTGGACCAGGGTGTACAACACAGTACATACATACAACTCCCATACAACATCTACACCTCCAAAATAAACAACGTTCCACTGGACCAGGGTGCACAACACAGTACATACATACAACTCCCATACAACATCTACACCTCCAAAATAAACAAAGTTCCTCTGGACCAGGGTGCACAACACAGTACATACATACAACTCCCATACAACATCTACACCTCCAAAATAAACAATGTTCCTCTGGACCAGGGTGCACAACACAGTACAAACATACAACTCCCATACAACATCTACCCCTCCAAAATAAACAACGTTCCTCCGGACCAGGGTGCACAACACAGTACATACATACAACTCCCATACAACATCTACACCCCCAAAATAAACAACGTTCCACCGGACCAGGGTCCACAACACAGTACATACATACAACTCCCATACAACATCTACACCTCCAAAGTAAACAACGTTCCTCCCGACCAGGGTGCACATCACAGTGCATACATACAACTCGCATACAACATCTACACCTCCAAAATAAACAACGTTCCTCTGGACCAGGGTGTACAACACAGTACATACATACAACTCCCATACAACATCTACACCTCCAAAATAAACAACGTTCCACTGGACCAGGGTGCACAACACAGTCCATACATACAACTCCCATACAACATCTACACCTCCAAAATAAACAACGTTCCTCTGGACCAGGGTGCACAACACAGTACATACATACAACTCCCATACAACATCTACACCTCCAAAATAAACAATGTTCCTCTGGACCAGGGTTCACAACACAGTACAAACATACAACTCCCATACAACATCTAAACCTCCAAAATAAACAACGTTCCACCGGACCAGGGTGCACAACGCTGTACAAACATACAACTCCCATACACTATCTACACCTCCAAAATAAACAACGTTCCTCCGGACCAGGGTGCACAACACAGTACATACATACAACTCCCATTCAACATCTACACCTCCAAAATAAACAACGTTCCTCCGGACCAGGGTCCACAACACAGTACATACATACAACTCCCATACAACACCTACACCTCCAAAATAAACAACGTTCCACCGGACCACGGAGAACATCATAGTACATACATACAACTCCCATACAACATCTACACCTCCAAAATAAACAACGTTCCACCGGACCAGGGAGAACAACACAGTACAAACATACAACACCCATACAACATCTACACCTCCAAAATAAACAACGTTCCTCCGGACCAGGGTCCACAACACAGTACATACATAGAACTCCCACACAACATCTACACCTCCAAAATAAACAACGTTCCACCGGACCAGGGTCAACAACACAGTACATACATACAACTCCCATACAACATCTACTCCTCCAAAATAAACAACGTCCCTCCGGACCAGGGTGCACAACACAGTACAAACATACAACTCCCATACAACATCTACATCTCCAAAATAAACAACGTTCCTCCGGACGAGGGTCCACAACACAGTACATACATAAACTCCCATACAGCATCTACACCTTCAAAATAAACAACGTTCCTCCGGACCAGGGTGCACAAATCAGTACATACATACAACTCCCATACAACATCTACACCTCCAAAATAAACAACGTTTCTCCAGACCAGGGTGCACAACACAGTACATACATACAAATCCCAGACAACATCTACACTTCCAAAATAAACAACGTTCCTCCGGACCAGGGTCCACAACACAGTACATACATACAACTCCCATACAACATCTACACCTCCAAAATAAACAACGATCCTCCCGACCAGGGTGCACATCACAGTGCATACATACAACTCGCATACAACATCTACACCTCCAAAATAAACAACGTTCCTCTGGACCAGGGTGTACAACACAGTACATACATACAACTCCCATACAACATCTACACCTCCAAAATAAACAACGTTCCTCCGGACCAGGGTCCACAACACAGTACATACATACAACTCCCATACAACACCTACACCTCCAAAATAAACAACGTTCCACCGGACCAGGGAGAACATCATAGTACATACATACAACTCCCATACAACATCTACACCTCCAAAATAAACAACGTTCCACCGGACCAGGGAGAACAACACAGTACAAACATACAACACCCATACAACATCTACACCTCCAAAATAAACAACGTTCCTCCGGACCAGGGTCCACAACACAGTACATACATACAACTCCCATACAACATCTACACCTCCAAAATAAACAACGTTCCACCGGACCAGGGTGCACAACACAGTACATACATACAACTCCCATACAGCATCTACACCTCCAAAATAAACAACGTTCCTCCGGACCAGGGTGCACAACACAGTAGATACATACAACTCCCATACAACATCTACACCACCAAAATGAACAACGTTCCTCCGGACCAGGGTGCACATCACAGTACAAACATACAACTCCCATACAACATCTACACCTCCAAAATAAACAGCGTTCCACCGGACCGGGGTGCACAACACAGTACATACATACAACTCCCATACAACATCTACAGTTCCAAAATAAACAACGTTCCACCGGACCAGGGTGCACAACACAGTACATACATACAACTCCCATGCAACATCTACACCACCAAAATAAACAACGTTCCTCCGGACCAGGGTCCACAACACAGTACATACATACAACTCCCATACAACATCTACACCTCCAAAATAAACAACGTTCCACCGGACCAGGGTGCACAACACAGTACATACATACAACTCCCATACAACATCTACACCACCAAAATAAACAACGTTCCTCCGGACCAGGGTGCACATCACAGTACAAACATACAACTCCCATACAGCATCTACTCCTCCAAAATAAACAACATTCCTCCGGACCAGGGTGCACAACACAGTACATACTTGCAACTCTCATACAACATCTACACCTCCAAAATAAACAACGTTCCTCCAGACCAGGGTGTACAACACAGTACGTACATACAACTCCCATACAACATCTACACCACCAAAATAAACAACGTTCCTCCGGACCAGGGTCCACAACACAGAACATACATACAACTCCCATACAACACCTACACCTCCAAAATAAACAACGTTCCACCGGACCAGAGAGAACATCATAGTACATACATACAACTCCCATACAACATCTACACCTCCAAAATAAACAACGTTCCACCGGACCAGGGAGAACAACACAGTACAAACATACAACACCCATACAAAATCTACACCTCCAAAATAAACAACGTTCCTCCGGACCAGGGTCCACAACACAGTACAAACATACAACTCCCATACAGCATCTACTCCTCCAAAATAAACAACATTCCTCCGGACCAGGGTGCACAACACAGTACATACATACAACTCCCATACAACATCTACACATCCAAAATAAACAACGTCCCTCCGGACCAGGGTCCACAACACAGTACATACATACAACTCCCATACAACATCTACCCCTCCAAAATAAACAACGTTCCTCCGGACCAGGGTGCACAACACAGTACATACATACAACTCCCATACAACATCTACCCCTCCAAAATAAACAACGTTCCTCCGGACCAGGGTGCACAACACAGTGCATACATACAACTCGCATACAACATCTACACCTCCAAAATAAACAACGTTCCTGTGGACCAGGGTGTACAACACAGTACATACATACAACTCCCATACAACATCTACACCTCCAAAATAAACAACGTTCCTCTGGACCAGGGTGCACAACACAGTACATACATACAACTCCCATACAACATCTACACCTCCAAAATAAACAACGTTCCTCTGGACCAGGGTGCACAACACAGTACATACATACAACTCCCATACAACATCTACACCTCCAAAATAAACAACGTTCCTCTGGACCAGGGTGTACAACACAGTACATACATACATCTCCCATACAACCTCTACACCTCCACAATAAACAACGTTCCTCCGGAACAGGGTGCACAACACAATACAAACATACAACTCCCATACAACATCTACACCTCCACAATAAACAACGTTCCTCCGGACCAGGCTGCACAACACAGTACATACATACAACTCCCATACAACATCTACCCCTCCAAAATAAACAACGTTCCTCCGGACCAGGGTGCACAAATCAGTACATACATACAACTCCCGTACAGCATCTACACCTCCGAAATAAACAACGTTCCACCGGACCAGGTTGCACAACACAGTACAAACATACAACTCCCATACAACATCTACACCTCCAAAATAAACAACGTTCCACCGGACCAGGGTCCACAACACAGTACATACATACAACTCCCGTACAGCATCTACACCTCTAAAATAAACAACGTTCCACCGGTCCAGGGTGTACAACACAGTACAAACATACAACTCCCATACAACATCTACACCTCCAAAATAAACAATGTTCCACCGGACCAGGGTCCACAACACAGTACATACATACAACTCCCATACAACATCTACCCCTCCAAAATAAACAACGTTCCTCCGGACCAGGGTGCACAAATCAGTACATACATACAACTCCCATACAGCATCTACACCTCCGAAATAAACAACGTTCCACCGGACCAGGGTGCACAACACAGTACAGACATACAACTCCCATACAACATCTACACCTCCAAGATAAACAACGTTCCACCGGACCAGGGTGCACAACGCTGTACAAACATAGAACTCCCATAAAATATCTACCCCTCCAAAATAAACAACGTTCCTCCGGACCAGGGAGAACATCACAGTACATACATACAACTCCCATACTACATCTACACCTCCAAAATAAACAACGTTCCTCCGGACCAGGGTGCACATCACAGTACAAACATACAACTCCCATACAACATCTACACCTCCAAAATAAACAACGTTCCACCGGACCAGGGTCCACAACACAGTACATACATACAACTCCCATACAGCATCTACACCTCCAAAATAAACTACGTTCCACCGGACCAGGGTGCACAACACAGTACATACATACAACTCCCATACAACATCTACACCTCCAAAATAAACAACGTTCCACCGGACCAGGGAGAACAACACAGTACAAACATACAACACCCATACAACATCTACACCTCCAAAATAAACAACGTTCCTCCGGACCAGGGAGAACAACACAGTACAAACATACAACACCCATACAACATCTACACCTCCAAAATAAACAACGTTCCTCCGGACCAGGGTCCACAACACAGTACATACATACAACTCCCATACAACATCTACACCTCCAAAATAAACAACGTTCCACCGGACCAGGGTGCACAACACAGTACATACATACAACTCCCATACAGCATCTACACCTCCAAAATAAACAACGTTCCTCCGGACCAGGGTGCACAACACAGTTGATACATACAACTCCCATACAACATCTACACCACCAAAATGAACAACGTTCCTCCGGACCAGGGTGCACATCACAGTACAAACATACAACTCCCATACAACATCTACACCTCCAAAATAATCAGCGTTCCACCGGACCGGGGTGCACAACACAGTACATACATACAACTCCCATACAACATCTACAGTTCCAAAATAAACAACGTTCCACCGGACCAGGGAGAACAACACAGTACAAACATACAACACCCATACAACATCTACACCTCCAAAATAAACAACGTTCCTCCGGACCAGGGTCCACAACACAGTACATACATACAACTCCCATACAACATCTACACCTCCAAAATAAACAACGTTCCACCGGACCAGGGTGCACAACACAGTACATACATACAACTCCCATACAGCATCTACACCTCCAAAATAAACAACGTTCCTCCGGACCAGGGTGCACAACACAGTAGATACATACAACTCCCATACAACATCTACACCACCAAAATGAACAACGTTCCTCCGGACCAGGGTGCACATCACAGTACAAACATACAACTCCCATACAACATCTACACCTCCAAAATAAACAGCGTTCCACCGGACCGGGGTGCACAACACAGTACATACATACAACTCCCATACAACATCTACAGTTCCAAAATAAACAACGTTCCACCGGACCAGGGTGCACAACACAGTACATACATACAACTCCCATGCAACATCTACACCACCAAAATAAACAACGTTCCTCCGGACCAGGGTCCACAACACAGTACATACATACAACTCCCATACAACATCTACACCTCCAAAATAAACAACGTTCCACCGGACCAGGGTGCACAACACAGTACATACATACAACTCCCATACAACATCTACACCACCAAAATAAACAACGTTCCTCCGGACCAGGGTGCACATCACAGTACAAACATACAACTCCCATACAGCATCTACTCCTCCAAAATAAACAACATTCCTCCGGACCAGGGTGCACAACACAGTACATACTTACAACTCCCATACAACATCTACACCTCCAAAATAAACAACGTTCCTCCGGACCAGGGTGCACAACACAGTACATACTTGCAACTCTCATACAACATCTACACCTCCAAAATAAACAACGTTCCTCCAGACCAGGGTGTACAACACAGTACGTACATACAACTCCCATACAACATCTACACCACCAAAATAAACAACGTTCCTCCGGACCAGGGTCCACAACACAGAACATACATACAACTCCCATACAACACCTACACCTCCAAAATAAACAACGTTCCACCGGACCAGAGAGAACATCATAGTACATACATACAACTCCCATACAACATCTACACCTCCAAAATAAACAACGTTCCACCGGACCAGGGAGAACAACACAGTACAAACATACAACACCCATACAAAATCTACACCTCCAAAATAAACAACGTTCCTCCGGACCAGGGTCCACAACACAGTACAAACATACAACTCCCATACAGCATCTACTCCTCCAAAATAAACAACATTCCTCCGGACCAGGGTGCACAACACAGTACATACATACAACTCCCATACAACATCTACACCTCCAAAATAAACAACGTTCCTCCGGACCAGTGTCCACAACACAGTACATACCTACAACTCCCATACAACATCTACACCTCCAAAATAAACAACGTTCCACCGGACCAGGGTCCACAACACAGTACATACATACAACTCCCATACAGCATCTACACCTCCAAAATAAACAACGTTCCACCGGACCAGGGTCCACAACACAGTACATACATACAACTCGCATACAACATCTACACCTCCAAAATAAACAACGTTCCTGTGGACCAGGGTGTACAACACACTACATACATACAACTCCCATACAACATCTACACCTCCAAAATAAACAACGTTCCTCTGGACCAGGGTGCACAACACAGTACATACATACAACTCCCATACAACATCTACACCTCCAAAATAAACAACGTTCCTCTGGACCAGGGTGTACAACACAGTACATACATACATCTCCCATACAACCTCTACACCTCCACAATAAACAACGTTCCTCCGGAACAGGGTGCACAACACAATACAAACATACAACTCCCATACAACATCTACACCTCCACAATAAACAACGTTCCTCCGGACCAGGCTGCACAACACAGTACATACATACAACTCCCATACAACATCTACCCCTCCAAAATAAACAACGTTCCTCCGGACCAGGGTGCACAAATCAGTACATACATACAACTCCCGTACAGCATCTACACCTCCGAAATAAACAACGTTCCACCGGACCAGGTTGCACAACACAGTACAAACATACAACTCCCATACAACATCTACACCTCCAAAATAAACAACGTTCCACCGGACCAGGGTCCACAACACAGTACATACATACAACTCCCGTACAGCATCTACACCTCTAAAATAAACAACGTTCCACCGGTCCAGGGTGTACAACACAGTACAAACATACAACTCCCATACAACATCTACACCTCCAAAATAAACAATGTTCCACCGGACCAGGGTCCACAACACAGTACATACATACAACTCCCATACAACATCTACCCCTCCAAAATAAACAACGTTCCTCCGGACCAGGGTGCACAAATCAGTACATACATACAACTCCCATACAGCATCTACACCTCCGAAATAAACAACGTTCCTCCGGACCAGGGTGCACATCACAGTACAAACATACAACTCCCATACAACATCTACACCACCAAAATAAACAACGTTCCTCCGGACCAGGGTGCACATCACAGTACAAACATACAACTCCCATACAGCATCTACTCCTCCAAAATGAACAACATTCCTCCGGACCAGGGTGCACAACACAGTACATACTTACAACTCCCATACAACATCTACACCTCCAAAATAAACAACGTTCCTCCGGACCAGGGTGCACAACACAGTACATACTTGCAACTCTCATACAACATCTACACCTCCAAAATAAACAACGTTCCTCCAGACCAGGGTGTACAACACAGTACGTACATACAACTCCCATACAACATCTACACCACCAAAATAAACAACGTTCCTCCGGACCAGGGTCCACAACACAGAACATACATACAACTCCCATACAACACCTACACCTCCAAAATAAACAACGTTCCACCGGACCAGAGAGAACATCATAGTACATACATACAACTCCCATACAACATCTACACCTCCAAAATAAACAACGTTCCACCGGACCAGGGAGAACAACACAGTACAAACATACAACACCCATACAAAATCTACACCTCCAAAATAAACAACGTTCCTCCGGACCAGGGTCCACAACACAGTACAAACATACAACTCCCATACAGCATCTACTCCTCCAAAATAAACAACATTCCTCCGGACCAGGGTGCACAACACAGTACATACATACAACTCCCATACAACATCTACACATCCAAAATAAACAACGTCCCTCCGGACCAGGGTCCACAACACAGTACATACATACAACTCCCATACAACATCTACACATCCAAAATAAACAACGTCCCTCCGGACCAGGGTCCACAACACAGTACATACATGCAACTCCCATACAACATCTACCCCTCCAAAATAAACAACGTTCCTCCGGACCAGGGTGCACAACATAGTGCATACATACAACTCGCATACAACATCTACACCTCCAAAATAAACAACGTTCCTGTGGACCAGGGTGTACAACACAGTACATACATACAACTCCCATACAACATCTACACCTCCAAAATAAACAACGTTCCTCTGGACCAGGGTGCACAACACAGTACATACATACAACTCCCATACAACATCTACACCTCCAAAATAAACAACGTTCCTCTGGACCAGCGTGTACAACACAGTACATACATACATCTCCCATACAACCTCTACACCTCCACAATAAACAACGTTCCTCCGGAACAGGGTGCACAACACAATACAAACATACAACTCCCATACAACATCTACACCTCCACAATAAACAACGTTCCTCCGGACCAGGCTGCACAACACAGTACATACATACAACTCCCATACAACATCTACCCCTCCAAAATAAACAACGTTCCTCCGGACCAGGGTGCACAAATCAGTACATACATACAACTCCCGTACAGCATCTACACCTCCGAAATAAACAACGTTCCACCGGACCAGGTTGCACAACACAGTACAAACATACAACTCCCATACAACATCTACACCTCCAAAATAAACAACGTTCCACCGGACCAGGGTCCACAACACAGTACATACATACAACTCCCGTACAGCATCTACACCTCTAAAATAAACAACGTTCCACCGGTCCAGGGTGTACAACACAGTACAAACATACAACTCCCATACAACATCTACACCTCCAAAATAAACAATGTTCCACCGGACCAGGGTCCACAACACAGTACATACATACAACTCCCATACAACATCTACCCCTCCAAAATAAACAACGTTCCTCCGGACCAGGGTGCACAAATCAGTACATACATACAACTCCCATACAGCATCTACACCTCCGAAATAAACAACGTTCCACCGGACCAGGGTGCACAACACAGTACAGACATACAACTCCCATACAACATCTACACCTCCAAGATAAACAACGTTCCACCGGACCAGGGTGCACAACGCTGTACAAACATAGAACTCCCATAAAATATCTACCCCTCCAAAATAAACAACGTTCCTCCGGACCAGGGAGAACATCACAGTACATACATACAACTCCCATACTACATCTACACCTCCAAAATAAACAACGTTCCTCCGGACCAGGGTGCACATCACAGTACAAACATACAACTCCCATACAACATCTACACCTCCAAAATAAACAACGTTCCACCGGACCAGGGTCCACAACACAGTACATACATACAACTCCCATACAGCATCTACACCTCCAAAATAAACTACGTTCCACCGGACCAGGGTGCACAACACAGTACATACATACAACTCCCATACAACATCTACACCTCCAAAATAAACAACGTTCCACCGGACCAGGGAGAACAACACAGTACAAACATACAACACCCATACAACATCTACACCTCCAAAATAAACAACGTTCCTCCGGACCAGGGTGCACAACACTGTACATAAATACAACTCCCATACAACATCTACACCTCCAAAATAAACAACATTCCTCTGGACCAGGGTCCACAATACAGTACATACATACAACTCCCATACAGCATCTACTCCTCCAAAATAAACAACATTCCTCCGGACCAGGGTGCACAACACAGTACATACTTACAACTCCCATACAGCATCTACTCCTCCAAAATAAACAACGTTCCACCGGACCAGGGTCCACAACACAGTACATACATACAACTCCCATACAACATCTACACCTCCAAAATAAACAACGTTCCTCTGGACCAGGGTGTACAACAAAGTACATACATACAACTCCCATACAACATCTACACCTCCAAAATAACCAACGTTCCTCTGGACCAGGGTGCACAACACAGTACATACATACAACTCCCATACAACATCTACACCTCCAAAATAAACAACGTTCCACCGGACCAGGGTCCACAACACAGTACATACATACAACTCCCATACAACATCTACACCTCCAAAGTAAACAACGTTCCTCCGGACCAGGGTCCACAACACAGTACATACATACAACTCCCATACAACACCTACACATCCAAAATAAACAACGTTCCTCCAGACCAGGGTGCACAACACAGTACATACATACAACTCCCATACAACAACTACAACTCCAATATTAGCAACGTTCCTCCGGACCAGGGTGCACAACACAGTACATACATACAAGTCCCATACAACATCTACACCTCCAAAATAGACAATGTTCCACCGGACCAGGGAGAACAACACAGTACATACATACAACTCCCATTCAACATCTACACCTCCAAAATAAACAACGTTCCTCCGGACCAGGGTCCACAACACAGTACATACATACAACTCCCATACAACACCTACACCTCCAAAATAAACAACGTTCCACCGGACCAGGGAGAACATCATAGTACATACATACAACTCCCATACAACATCTACACCTCCAAAATAAACAACTTTCCTCTGGACCAGGGTGTACAACACAGTACATACATACAACTCCCATACAACATCTACACCTCCAAAATAAACAACGTTCCACCGGACCAGGGAGAACAACACAGTACAAACATACAACACCCATACAACATCTACACCTCCAAAATAAACAACGTTCCTCCGGACCAGGGTCCACAACACAGTACATACATACAACTCCCATACAACATCTACACCTCCAAAATAAACAACGTTCCACCGGACCAGGGTGCACAACACATTACATACATACAACTCCCATACAGCATCTACACCTCCAAAATAAACAACGTTCCTCCGGACCAGGGTGCACAACACAGTAGATACATACAACTCCCATACAACATCTACACCACCAAAATGAACAACGTTCCTCCGGACCAGGGTGCACATCACAGTACAAACATACAACTCCCATACAACATCTACACCTCCAAAATAAACAGCGTTCCACCGGACCGGGGTGCACAACACAGTACATACATACAACTCCCATACAACATCTACAGTTCCAAAATAAACAACGTTCCACCGGACCAGGGTGCACAACACAGTACATACATACAACTCCCATGCAACATCTACACCACCAAAATAAACAACGTTCCTCCGGACCAGGGTCCACAACACAGTACATACATACAACTCCCATACAACATCTACACCTCCAAAATAAACAACGTTCCACCGGACCAGGGTGCACAACACAGTACATACATACAACTCCCATACAACATCTACACCACCAAAATAAACAACGTTCCTCCGGACCAGGGTGCACATCACAGTACAAACATACAACTCCCATACAGCATCTACTCCTCCAAAATAAACAACATTCCTCCGGACCAGGGTGCACAACACAGTACATACTTGCAACTCCCATACAACATCTACACCTCCAAAATAAACAACGTTCCTCCAGACCAGGGTGTACAACACAGTACGTACATACAACTCCCATACAACATCTACACCTCCAAAATAAACAACGTTCCACCGGACCAGGGTGCACAAAACAGTACATACATACAACTCCCATACAACATCTACACCACCAAAATAAACAACGTTCCTCCGGACCAGGGTGCACATCACAGTACAAACATACAACTCCCATACAGCATCTACTCCTCCAAAATAAACAACATTCCTCCGGACCAGGGTGCACAACACAGTACATACTTGCAACTCTCATACAACATCTACACCTCCAAAATAAACAACGTTCCTCCAGACCAGGGTGTACAACACAGTACGTACATACAACTCCCATACAACATCTACACCACCAAAATAAACAACGTTCCTCCGGACCAGGGTCCACAACACAGAACATACATACAACTCCCATACAACACCTACACCTCCAAAATAAACAACGTTCCACCGGACCAGGGAGAACAACACAGTACAAACATACAACACCCATACAAAATCTACACCTCCAAAATAAACAACGTTCCTCCGGACCAGGGTCCACAACACAGTACAAACATACAACTCCCATACAGCATCTACTCCTCCAAAATAAACAACATTCCTCCGGACCAGGGTGCACAACACAGTACATACTTACAACTCCCATACAACATCTACACCTCCAAAATAAACAACGTTCCTCCGGACCAGGGTCCACAACACAGTACATACATACAACTCCCATACAACATCTACACATCCAAAATAAACAACGTCCCTCCGGACCAGGGTCCACAACACAGTACATACATACAACTCCCATACAACATCTACCCCTCCAAAATAAACAACGTTCCTCCGGACCAGGGTGCACATCACTGTACAAACATACAACTCCCATACAACATCTACACCTCCAAAATAAACAACGTTCCTCCGGACCAGGGTGCACAACATAGTGCATACATACAACTCGCATACAACATCTACACCTCCAAAATAAACAACGTTCCTGTGGACCAGGGTGTACAACACAGTACATACATACAACTCCCATACAACATCTACACCTCCAAAATAAACGACGTTCCTCTGGACCAGGGTGCACAACACAGTACATACATACAACTCCCATACAACATCTACACCTCCAAAATAAACAACGTTCCTCTGGACCAGGGTGCACAACACAGTACATACATACAACTCCCATACAACATCTACACCTCCAAAATAAACAACGTTCCTCTGGACCAGGGTGTACAACACAGTACATACATACATCTCCCATACAACCTCTACACCTCCACAATAAACAACGTTCCTCCGGAACAGGGTGCACAACACAATACAAACATACAACTCCCATACAACATCTACACCTCCACAATAAACAACGTTCCTCCGGACCAGGCTGCACAACACAGTACATACATACAACTCCCATACAACATCTACCCCTCCAAAATAAACAACGTTCCTCCGGACCAGGGTGCACAAATCAGTACATACATACAACTCCCGTACAGCATCTACACCTCCGAAATAAACAACGTTCCACCGGACCAGGTTGCACAACACAGTACAAACATACAACTCCCATACAACATCTACACCTCCAAAATAAACAACGTTCCACCGGACCAGGGTCCACAACACAGTACATACATACAACTCCCGTACAGCATCTACACCTCTAAAATAAACAACGTTCCACCGGTCCAGGGTGTACAACACAGTACAAACATACAACTCCCATACAAAATCTACACCTCCAAAATAAACAATGTTCCACCGGACCAGGGTCCACAACACAGTACATACATACAACTCCCATACAACATCTACCCCTCCAAAATAAACAACGTTCCTCCGGACCAGGGTGCACAAATCAGTACATACATACAACTCCCATACAGCATCTACACCTCCGAAATAAACAACGTTCCACCGGACCAGGGTGCACAACACAGTACAGACATACAACTCCCATACAACATCTACACCTCCAAGATAAACAACGTTCCACCGGACCAGGGTGCACAACGCTGTACAAACATAGAACTCCCATAAAATATCTACCCCTCCAAAATAAACAACGTTCCTCCGGACCAGGGAGAACATCACAGTACATACATACAACTCCCATACAACATCTACACCTCCAAAATAAACAACGTTCCTCCGGACCAGGGTGCACATCACAGTACAAACATACAACTCCCATACAACATCTACACCTCCAAAATAGACAATGTTCCACCGGACCAGGGAGAACAACACAGTACATACATACAACTCCCATTCAACATCTACACCTCCAAAATAAACAACGTTCCTCCGGACCAGGGTCCACAACACAGTACATACATACAACTCCCATACAACACCTACACCTCCAAAATAAACAACGTTCCACCGGACCAGGGAGAACATCATAGTACATACATACAACTCCCATACAACATCTACACCTCCAAAATAAACAACTTTCCTCTGGACCAGGGTGTACAACACAGTACATACATACAACTCCCATACAACATCTACACCTCCAAAATAAACAACGTTCCTCCGGACCAGGGTGCACAACATAGTGCATACATACAACTCGCATACAACATCTACACCTCCAAAATAAACAACGTTCCTGTGGACCAGGGTGTACAACACAGTACATACATACAACTCCCATACAACATCTACACCTCCAAAATAAACGACGTTCCTCTGGACCAGGGTGCACAACACAGTACATACATACAACTCCCATACAACATCTACACCTCCAAAATAAACAACGTTCCTCTGGACCAGGGTGCACAACACAGTACATACATACAACTCCCATACAACATCTACACCTCCAAAATAAACAACGTTCCTCTGGACCAGGGTGTACAACACAGTACATACATACATCTCCCATACAACCTCTACACCTCCACAATAAACAACGTTCCTCCGGAACAGGGTGCACAACACAATACAAACATACAACTCCCATACAACATCTACACCTCCACAATAAACAACGTTCCTCCGGACCAGGCTGCACAACACAGTACATACATACAACTCCCATACAACATCTACCCCTCCAAAATAAACAACGTTCCTCCGGACCAGGGTGCACAAATCAGTACATACATACAACTCCCGTACAGCATCTACACCTCCGAAATAAACAACGTTCCACCGGACCAGGTTGCACAACACAGTACAAACATACAACTCCCATACAACATCTACACCTCCAAAATAAACAACGTTCCACCGGACCAGGGTCCACAACACAGTACATACATACAACTCCCGTACAGCATCTACACCTCTAAAATAAACAACGTTCCACCGGTCCAGGGTGTACAACACAGTACAAACATACAACTCCCATACAAAATCTACACCTCCAAAATAAACAATGTTCCACCGGACCAGGGTCCACAACACAGTACATACATACAACTCCCATACAACATCTACCCCTCCAAAATAAACAACGTTCCTCCGGACCAGGGTGCACAAATCAGTACATACATACAACTCCCATACAGCATCTACACCTCCGAAATAAACAACGTTCCACCGGACCAGGGTGCACAACACAGTACAGACATACAACTCCCATACAACATCTACACCTCCAAGATAAACAACGTTCCACCGGACCAGGGTGCACAACGCTGTACAAACATAGAACTCCCATAAAATATCTACCCCTCCAAAATAAACAACGTTCCTCCGGACCAGGGAGAACATCACAGTACATACATACAACTCCCATACAACATCTACACCTCCAAAATAAACAACGTTCCTCCGGACCAGGGTGCACATCACAGTACAAACATACAACTCCCATACAACATCTACACCTCCAAAATAGACAATGTTCCACCGGACCAGGGAGAACAACACAGTACATACATACAACTCCCATTCAACATCTACACCTCCAAAATAAACAACGTTCCTCCGGACCAGGGTCCACAACACAGTACATACATACAACTCCCATACAACACCTACACCTCCAAAATAAACAACGTTCCACCGGACCAGGGAGAACATCATAGTACATACATACAACTCCCATACAACATCTACACCTCCAAAATAAACAACTTTCCTCTGGACCAGGGTGTACAACACAGTACATACATACAACTCCCATACAACATCTACACCTCCAAAATAAACAACGTTCCACCGGACCAGGGAGAACAACACAGTACAAACATACAACACCCATACAACATCTACACCTCCAAAATAAACAACGTTCCTCCGGACCAGGGTCCACAACACAGTACATACATACAACTCCCATACAACATCTACACCTCCAAAATAAACAACGTTCCACCGGACCAGGGTGCACAACACATTACATACATACAACTCCCATACAGCATCTACACCTCCAAAATAAACAACGTTCCTCCGGACCAGGGTGCACAACACAGTAGATACATACAACTCCCATACAACATCTACACCACCAAAATGAACAACGTTCCTCCGGACCAGGGTGCACATCACAGTACAAACATACAACTCCCATACAACATCTACACCTCCAAAATAAACAGCGTTCCACCGGACCGGGGTGCACAACACAGTACATACATACAACTCCCATACAACATCTACAGTTCCAAAATAAACAACGTTCCACCGGACCAGGGTGCACAACACAGTACATACATACAACTCCCATGCAACATCTACACCACCAAAATAAACAACGTTCCTCCGGACCAGGGTCCACAACACAGTACATACATACAACTCCCATACAACATCTACACCTCCAAAATAAACAACGTTCCACCGGACCAGGGTGCACAACACAGTACATACATACAACTCCCATACAACATCTACACCACCAAAATAAACAACGTTCCTCCGGACCAGGGTGCACATCACAGTACAAACATACAACTCCCATACAGCATCTACTCCTCCAAAATAAACAACATTCCTCCGGACCAGGGTGCACAACACAGTACATACTTGCAACTCCCATACAACATCTACACCTCCAAAATAAACAACGTTCCTCCAGACCAGGGTGTACAACACAGTACGTACATACAACTCCCATACAACATCTACACCTCCAAAATAAACAACGTTCCTCTGGACCAGGGTCCACAACACAGTACATACATACAACTCCCATACAACATCTACACATCCAAAATAAACAACGTTCCTCCGGACCAGGGTCCACAACACAGTACATACATACAACTCCCATACAACATCTACACCTCCAAAATAAACAACGTTCCTCCGGACCAGGGTCCACAACACAGTACATACATACAACTCCCATACAACATCTACACATCCAAAATAAACAACGTCCCTCCGGACCAGGGTCCACAACACAGTACATACATACAACTCCCATACAACATCTACCCCTCCAAAATAAACAACGTTCCTCCGGACCAGGGTGCACAACATAGTGCATACATACAACTCCCATACAACATCTACCCCTCCAAAATAAACAACGTTCCTCCGGACCAGGGTGCACAACACAGTACATACATACAACTCCCATACACCATCTACACCTCCAAAATAAACAACGTTCCTCTGGACCAGGGTGCACAACACAGTACATACATACAACTCCCATACAACATCTACACCTCCAAAATAAACAACGTTCCTCTGGACCAGGGTGCACAACACAGTACATACATACAACTCCCATACAACATCTACACCTCCAAAATAAACAACGTTCCTCTGGACCAGGGTGCACAACACAGTACATACATACAACTCCCATACAACATCTACACCTCCAAAATAAACAACGTTCCTCTGGACCAGGGTGTACAACACAGTACATACATACATCTCCCATACAACCTCTACACCTCCACAATAAACAACGTTCCTCCGGAACAGGGTGCACAACACAATACAAACATACAACTCCCATACAACATCTACACCTCCACAATAAACAACGTTCCTCCGGACCAGGCTGCACAACACAGTACATACATACAACTCCCATACAACATCTACCCCTCCAAAATAAACAACGTTCCTCCGGACCAGGGTGCACAAATCAGTACATACATACAACTCCCGTACAGCATCTACACCTCCGAAATAAACAACGTTCCACCGGACCAGGTTGCACAACACAGTACAAACATACAACTCCCATACAACATCTACACCTCCAAAATAAACAACGTTCCACCGGACCAGGGTCCACAACACAGTACATACATACAACTCCCGTACAGCATCTACACCTCTAAAATAAACAACGTTCCACCGGTCCAGGGTGTACAACACAGTACAAACATACAACTCCCATACAACATCTACACCTCCAAAATAAACAATGTTCCACCGGACCAGGGTCCACAACACAGTACATACATACAACTCCCATACAACATCTACCCCTCCAAAATAAACAACGTTCCTCCGGACCAGGGTGCACAAATCAGTACATACATACAACTCCCATACAGCATCTACACCTCCGAAATGAACAACGTTCCACCGGACCAGGGTGCACAACACAGTACAGACATACAACTCCCATACAACATCTACACCTCCAAGATAAACAACGTTCCACCGGACCAGGGTGCACAACGCTGTACAAACATAGAACTCCCATAAAATATCTACCCCTCCAAAATAAACAACGTTCCTCCGGACCAGGGAGAACATCACAGTACATCCATACAACTCCCATACAACATCTACACCTCCAAAATAAACAACGTTCCTCCGGACCAGGGTGCACATCACAGTACAAACATACAACTCCCATACAACATCTACACCTCCAAAATAAACAACGTTCCACCGGACCAGGGTCCACAACACAGTACATACATACAACTCCCATACAGCATCTACACCTCCAAAATAAACTACGTTCCACCGGACCAGGGTGCACAACACAGTACATACATACAACTCCCATACAACATCTACACCTCCAAAATAAACAACGTTCCACCGGACCAGGGAGAACAACACAGTACAAACATACAACACCCATACAACATCTACACCTCCAAAATAAACAACGTTCCTCCGGACCAGGGTGCACAACACTGTACATAAATACAACTCCCATACAACATCTACACCTCCAAAATAAACAACATTCCTCTGGACCAGGGTCCACAATACAGTACATACATACAACTCCCATACAGCATCTACTCCTCCAAAATAAACAACATTCCTCCGGACCAGGGTGCACAACACAGTACATACTTACAACTCCCATACAGCATCTACTCCTCCAAAATAAACAACGTTCCACCGGACCAGGGTCCACAACACAGTACATACATACAACTCCCATACAACATCTACACCTCCAAAATAAACAACGTTCCTCTGGACCAGGGTGTACAACACAGTACATACATACAACTCCCATACAACATCTACACCTCCAAAATAAACAACGTTCCTCTGGACCAGGGTGCACAACACAGTACATACATACAACTCCCATACAACATCTACACCTCCAAAATAAACAACGTTCCACCGGACCAGGGTCCACAACACAGTACATACATACAACTCCCATACAACATCTACACCTCCAAAGTAAACAACGTTCCTCCGGACCAGGGTCCACAACACAGTACATACATACAACTCCCATACAACACCTACACATCCAAAATAAACAACGTTCCTCCAGACCAGGGTGCACAACACAGTACATACATACAACTCCCATACAACATCTACACCTCCAATATTAGCAACGTTCCTCCGGACCAGGGTGCACAACACAGTACATACATACAACTCCCATACAACATCTACACCTCCAAAATAGACAATGTTCCACCGGACCAGGGAGAACAACACAGTACATACATACAACTCCCATTCAACATCTACACCTCCAAAATAAACAACGTTCCTCCGGACCAGGGTCCACAACACAGTACATACATACAACTCCCATACAACACCTACACCTCCAAAATAAACAACGTTCCACCGGACCAGGGAGAACATCATAGTACATACATACAACTCCCATACAACATCTACACCTCCAAAATAAACAACTTTCCTCTGGACCAGGGTGTACAACACAGTACATACATACAACTCCCATACAACATCTACACCTCCAAAATAAACAACGTTCCACCGGACCAGGGAGAACAACACAGTACAAACATACAACACCCATACAACATCTACACCTCCAAAATAAACAACGTTCCTCCGGACCAGGGTCCACAACACAGTACATACATACAACTCCCATACAACATCTACACCTCCAAAATAAACAACGTTCCACCGGACCAGGGTGCACAACACATTACATACATACAACTCCCATACAGCATCTACACCTCCAAAATAAACAACGTTCCTCCGGACCAGGGTGCACAACACAGTAGATACATACAACTCCCATACAACATCTACACCACCAAAATGAACAACGTTCCTCCGGACCAGGGTGCACATCACAGTACAAACATACAACTCCCATACAACATCTACACCTCCAAAATAAACAGCGTTCCACCGGACCGGGGTGCACAACACAGTACATACTTACAACTCCCATACAGCATCTACTCCTCCAAAATAAACAACGTTCCACCGGACCAGGGTCCACAACACAGTACATACATACAACTCCCATACAACATCTACACCTCCAAAATAAACAACGTTCCTCTGGACCAGGGTGTACAACACAGTACATACATACAACTCCCATACAACATCTACACCTCCAAAATAAACAACGTTCCTCTGGACCAGGGTGCACAACACAGTACATACATACAACTCCCATACAACATCTACACCTCCAAAATAAACAACGTTCCACCGGACCAGGGTCCACAACACAGTACATACATACAACTCCCATACAACATCTACACCTCCAAAGTAAACAACGTTCCTCCGGACCAGGGTCCACAACACAGTACATACATACAACTCCCATACAACACCTACACATCCAAAATAAACAACGTTCCTCCAGACCAGGGTGCACAACACAGTACATACATACAACTCCCATACAACATCTACACCTCCAATATTAGCAACGTTCCTCCGGACCAGGGTGCACAACACAGTACATACATACAACTCCCATACAACATCTACACCTCCAAAATAAACAACGTTCCTCCGGACCAGGGTCCACAACACAGTACATACATACAACTCCCATACAACATCTACACCTCCAAAATAGACAATGTTCCACCGGACCAGGGAGAACAACACAGTACATACATACAACTCCCATTCAACATCTACACCTCCAAAATAAACAACGTTCCTCCGGACCAGGGTCCACAACACAGTACATACATACAACTCCCATACAACACCTACACCTCCAAAATAAACAACGTTCCTCCAGACCAGGGTGTACAACAATCTACGTACATACAACTCCCATACAACATCTACACCACCAAAATAAACAACTTTCCTCTGGACCAGGGTGTACAACACAGTACATACATACAACTCCCATACAACATCTACACCTCCAAAATAGACAATGTTCCACCGGACCAGGGAGAACATCATAGTACATACATACAACTCCCATACAACATCTACACCTCCAAAATAAACAACTTTCCTCTGGACCAGGGTGTACAACACAGTACATACATACAACTCCCATACAACATCTACACCTCCAAAATAAACAACGTTCCGCCGGACCAGGGAGAACAACACAGTACAAACATACAACACCCATACAACATCTACACCTCCAAAATAAACAACGTTCCTCCGGACCAGGGTCCACAACACAGTACATACATACAACTCCCATACAACATCTACACCTCCAAAATAAACAACGTTCCACCGGACCAGGGTGCACAACACATTACATACATACAACTCCCATACAGCATCTACACCTCCAAAATAAACAACGTTCCTCCGGGCCAGGGTGCACAACACAGTAGATACATACAACTCCCATGCAACATCTACACCACCAAAATAAACAACGTTCCTCCGGACCAGGGTCCACAACACAGTACATACATACAACTCCCATACAACATCTACACCTCCAAAATAAACAACGTTCCACCGGACCAGGGTGCACAACACAGTACATACATACAACTCCCATACAACATCTACACCACCAAAATAAACAACGTTCCTCCGGACCAGGGTGCACATCACAGTACAAACATACAACTCCCATACAGCATCTACTCCTCCAAAATAAACAACATTCCTCCGGACCAGGGTGCACAACACAGTACATACTTGCAACTCCCATACAACATCTACACCTCCAAAATAAACAACGTTCCTCCAGACCAGGGTGTACAACACAGTACGTACATACAACTCCCATACAACATCTACACCTCCAAAATAAACAACGTTCCTCCGGACCAGGGTCCACAACACAGAACATACATACAACTCCCATAAAACACCTACACCTCCAAAATAAACAACGTTCCACCGGACCAGAGAGAACATCATAGTACATACATACAACTCCCATACAACATCTACACCTCCAAAATCAACAACGTTCCACCGGACCAGGGAGAACAACACAGTACAAACATACAACACCCATACAACATCTACACCTCCAAAATAAACAACGTTCCTCCGGACCAGGGTCCACAACACAGTACATACTTACAACTCCCATACAACACCTACACCTCCAAAATAAACAACGTTCCTCCGGACCAGGGTCCACAACACAGTACATACATACAACTCCCATACAACATCTACACATCCAAAATAAACAACGTCCCTCCGGACTAGGGTCCACAACACAGTACATACATACAACTCCCATACAACATCTACACCTCCAAAATAAACAACGTTCCTCTGGACCAGGGTGCACAACACAGTACATACATACAACTCCCATACAACATCTACACCTCCAAAATAAACAACGTTCCTCTGGACCAGGGTGTACAACACAGTACATACATACATCTCCCATACAACATCTACACCTCCACAATAAACAACGTTCCTCCGGACCAGGGTGCACAACACAATGCAAACATACAACTCCCATACAACATCTACACCTCCACAATAAACAACGTTCCTCCGGACCAGGCTGCACAACACAGTACAAACATACAACTCCCATACAACATCTACCCCTCCAAAATAAACAACGTTCCTCCGGACCAGGGTGCACAAATCAGTACATACATACAACTCCCGTACAGCATCTACACCTCCGAAATAAACAACGTTCCACCGGACCAGGTTGCACAACACAGTACAAACATACAACTCCCATACAACATCTACACCTCCAAAATAAACAACGTTCCACCGGACCAGGGTCCACAACACAGTACATTCATACAACTCCCGTACAGCATCTACACCTCTAAAATAAACAACGTTCCACCGGTCCAGGGTGTACAACACAGTACAAACATACAACTCCCATACAACATCTACACCTCCAAAATAAACAATGTTCCACCGGACCAGGGTCCACAACACAGTACATACATACAACTCCCATACAACATCTACCCCTCCAAAATAAACAACGTTCCTCCGGACCAGGGTGCACAAATCAGTACATACATACAACTCCCATACAGCATCTACACCTCCGAAATAAACAACGTTCCACCGGACCAGGGTGCACAACACAGTACAGACATACAACTCCCATACAACATCTACACCTCCAAAATAAACAACGTTCCTCTGGACCAGGGTGCACAACACAGTACATACATACAACTCCCATACAACATCTACACCTCCAAAATAAACAACGTTCCTCTGGACCAGGGTGTACAACACAGTACATACATACATCTCCCATACAACATCTACACCTCCACAATAAACAACGTTCCTCCGGACCAGGGTGCACAACACAATGCAAACATACAACTCCCATACAACATCTACACCTCCACAATAAACAACGTTCCTCCGGACCAGGCTGCACAACACAGTACAAACATACAACTCCCATACAACATCTACCCCTCCAAAATAAACAACGTTCCTCCGGACCAGGGTGCACAAATCAGTACATACATACAACTCCCGTACAGCATCTACACCTCCGAAATAAACAACGTTCCACCGGACCAGGTTGCACAACACAGTACAAACATACAACTCCCATACAACATCTACACCTCCAAAATAAACAACGTTCCACCGGACCAGGGTCCACAACACAGTACATTCATACAACTCCCGTACAGCATCTACACCTCTAAAATAAACAACGTTCCACCGGTCCAGGGTGTACAACACAGTACAAACATACAACTCCCATACAACATCTACACCTCCAAAATAAACAATGTTCCACCGGACCAGGGTCCACAACACAGTACATACATACAACTCCCATACAACATCTACCCCTCCAAAATAAACAACGTTCCTCCGGACCAGGGTGCACAAATCAGTACATACATACAACTCCCATACAGCATCTACACCTCCGAAATAAACAACGTTCCACCGGACCAGGGTGCACAACACAGTACAGACATACAACTCCCATACAACATCTACACCTCCAAGATAAACAACGTTCCACCGGACCAGGGTGCACAACGCTGTACAAACATAGAACTCCCATAAAATATCTACCCCTCCAAAATAAACAACGTTCCTCCGGACCAGGGAGAACATCACAGTACATACATACAACTCCCATACAACATCTACACCTCCAAAATAAACAACGTTCCTCCGGACCAGGGTGCACATCACAGTACAAACATACAACTCCCATACAACATCTACACCTCCAAAATAAACAACGTTCCACCGGACCAGGGTCCACAACACAGTACATACATACAACTCCCATACAGCATCTACACCTCCAAAATAAACTACGTTCCACCGGACCAGGGTGCACAACACAGTACATACATACAACTCCCATACAACATCTACACCTCCAAAATAAACAACGTTCCACCGGACCAGGGAGAACAACACAGTACAAACATACAACACCCATACAACATCTACACCTCCAAAATAAACAACGTTCCTCCGGACCAGGGTGCACAACACTGTACATAAATACAACTCCCATACAACATCTACACCTCCAAAATAAACAACATTCCTCTGGACCAGGGTCCACAATACAGTACATACATACAACTCCCATACAGCATCTACTCCTCCAAAATAAACAACATTCCTCCGGACCAGGGTGCACAACACAGTACATACTTACAACTCCCATACAGCATCTACTCCTCCAAAATAAACAACGTTCCACCGGACCAGGGTCCACAACACAGTACATACATACAACTCCCATACAACATCTACACCTCCAAAATAAACAACGTTCCTCTGGACCAGGGTGTACAACACAGTACATACATACAACTCCCATACAACATCTACACCTCCAAAATAAACAACGTTCCTCTGGACCAGGGTGCACAACACAGTACATACATACAACTCCCATACAACATCTACACCTCCAAAATAAACAACGTTCCACCGGACCAGGGTCCACAACACAGTACATACATACAACTCCCATACAACATCTACACCTCCAAAGTAAACAACGTTCCTCCGGACCAGGGTCCACAACACAGTACTACATACAACTCCCATACAACACCTACACATCCAAAATAAACAACGTTCCTCCAGACCAGGGTGCACAACACAGTACATACATACAACTCCCAGACAACATCTACACCTCCAATATTAGCAACGTTCCTCCGGACCAGGGTGCACAACACAGTACATACATACAACTCCCATACAACATCTACACCTCCAAAATAGACAATGTTCCACCGGACCAGGGAGAACAACACAGTACATACATACAACTCCCATTCAACATCTACACCTCCAAAATAAACAACGTTCCTCCGGACCAGGGTCCACAACACAGTACATACATACAACTCCCATACAACACCTACACCTCCAAAATAAACAACGTTCCACCGGACCAGGGAGAACATCATAGTACATACATACAACTCCCATACAACATCTACACCTCCAAAATAAACAACTTTCCTCTGGACCAGGGTGTACAACACAGTACATACATACAACTCCCATACAACATCTACACCTCCAAAATAAACAACGTTCCTCTGGACCAGGGTGCACAACACAGTACATACATACAACTCCCATACAACATCTACACCTCCAAAATAAACAACGTTCCTCTGGACCAGGGTGCACAACACAGTACATACATACAACTCCCATACAACATCTACACCTCCAAAATAAACAACGTTCCACCGGACCAGGGTCCACAACACAGTACATACATACAACTCCCATACAACATCTACCCCTCCAAAATAAACAACGTTCCTCCGGACCAGGGTGCACAAATCAGTACATACATACAACTCCCATACAGCACCTACACCTCCGAAATAAACAACGTTCCACCGGACCAGGGTGCACAACACAGTACAGACATACAACTCCCATACAACATCTACACCTCCAAGATAAACAACGTTCCACCGGACCAGGGTGCACAACGCTGTACAAACATAGAACTCCCATAAAATATCTACCCCTCCAAAATAAACAACGTTCCTCCGGACCAGGGAGAACATCACAGTACATACATACAACTCCCATACAACATCTACTCCTCCAAAATAAACAACATTCCTCTGGACCAGGGTCCACAATACAGTACATACATACAACTCCCATACAGCATCTACTCCTCCAAAATAAACAACGTTCCACCGGACCAGGGTCCACAACACAGTACATACATACAACTCCCATACAACATCTACACCTCCAAAATAAACAACATTCCTCCGGACCAGGGTGCACAACACAGTACAAACATACAACTCCCATACAACATCTACACCTCCAAAATAAACAATGTTCCTCCAGACCAGGGTGCACAACACAGTACATACATAAACTCCCATACAACATCTACTCCTCCAAAATAAACAACGTTCCACCGGACCAGGGTGCACAACACAGTACAAACATACAACTCCCATACAACATCTACACCTCCAAAATAAACAACGTTCCTCCGGACCAAGGTGCACAAATCAGTACATACATACAACTCCCATACAGCATCTACACCTCCGAAATAAACAATGTTCCACCGGACCAGGGTGCACAACACAGTACAGACATACAACTCCCATACAACATCTACACCTCCAAGATAAACAACGTTCCACCGGACCAGGGTGCACAACGCTGTACAAACATAGAACTCCCATAAAATATCTACCCCTCCAAAATAAACAACGTTCCTCCGGACCAGGGAGAACATCACAGTACATACATACAACTCCCATACAACATCTACACCTCCAAAATAAACAACGTTCCTCCGGACCAGGGTGCACATCACAGTACAAACATACAACTCCCATACAACATCTACACCTCCAAAATAAACAACGTTCCACCGGACCAGGGTCCACAACACAGTACATACATACAACTCCCATACAGCATCTACACCTCCAAAATAAACTACGTTCCACCGGACCAGGGTGCACAACACAGTACATACATACAACTCCCATACAACATCTACACCTCCAAAATAAACAACGTTCCACCGGACCAGGGAGAACAACACAGTACAAACATACAACACCCATACAACATCTACACCTCCAAAATAAACAACGTTCCTCCGGACCAGGGTGCACAACACTGTACATAAATACAACTCCCATACAACATCTACACCTCCAAAATAAACAACATTCCTCTGGACCAGGGTCCACAATACAGTACATACATACAACTCCCATACAGCATCTACTCCTCCAAAATAAACAACATTCCTCCGGACCAGGGTGCACAACACAGTACATACTTACAACTCCCATACAGCATCTACTCCTCCAAAATAAACAACGTTCCACCGGACCAGGGTCCACAACACAGTACATACATACAACTCCCATACAACATCTACACCTCCAAAATAAACAACGTTCCTCTGGACCAGGGTGTACAACACAGTACATACATACAACTCCCATACAACATCTACACCTCCAAAATAAACAACGTTCCTCTGGACCAGGGTGCACAACACAGTACATACATACAACTCCCATACAACATCTACACCTCCAAAATAAACAACGTTCCACCGGACCAGGGTCCACAACACAGTACATACATACAACTCCCATACAACACCTACACATCCAAAATAAACAACGTTCCTCCAGACCAGGGTGCACAACACAGTACATACATACAACTCCCAGACAACATCTACACCTCCAATATTAGCAACGTTCCTCCGGACCAGGGTGCACAACACAGTACATACATACAACTCCCATACAACATCTACACCTCCAAAATAGACAATGTTCCACCGGACCAGGGAGAACAACACAGTACATACATACAACTCCCATTCAACATCTACACCTCCAAAATAAACAACGTTCCTCCGGACCAGGGTCCACAACACAGTACATACATACAACTCCCATACAACACCTACACCTCCAAAATAAACAACGTTCCACCGGACCAGGGAGAACATCATAGTACATACATACAACTCCCATACAACATCTACACCTCCAAAATAAACAACTTTCCTCTGGACCAGGGTGTACAACACAGTACATACATACAACTCCCATACAACATCTACACCTCCAAAATAAACAACGTTCCTCTGGACCAGGGTGCACAACACAGTACATACATACAACTCCCATACAACATCTACACCTCCAAAATAAACAACGTTCCTCTGGACCAGGGTGCACAACACAGTACATACATACAACTCCCATACAACATCTACACCTCCAAAATAAACAACGTTCCACCGGACCAGGGTCCACAACACAGTACATACATACAACTCCCATACAACATCTACCCCTCCAAAATAAACAACGTTCCTCCGGACCAGGGTGCACAAATCAGTACATACATACAACTCCCATACAGCATCTACACCTCCGAAATAAACAACGTTCCACCGGACCAGGGTGCACAACACAGTACAGACATACAACTCCCATACAACATCTACACCTCCAAGATAAACAACGTTCCACCGGACCAGGGTGCACAACGCTGTACAAACATAGAACTCCCATAAAATATCTACCCCTCCAAAATAAACAACGTTCCTCCGGACCAGGGAGAACATCACAGTACATACATACAACTCCCATACAACATCTACACCTCTAAAATAAACAACGTTCCTCCGGACCAGGGTGCACATCACAGTACAAACATACAACTCCCATACAACATCTACACCTCCAAAATAAACAACGTTCCACCGGACCAGGGTCCACAACACAGTACATACATACAACTCCCATACAGCATCTACACCTCCAAAATAAACTACGTTCCACCGGACCAGGGTGCACAACACACTACATACATACAACTCCCATACAACATCTACACCTCCAAAATAAACAACGTTCCACCGGACCAGGGAGAACAACACAGTACAAACATACAACACCCATACAACATCTACACCTCCAAAATAAACAACGTTCCTCCGGACCAGGGTGCACAACACTGTACATAAATACAACTCCCATACAACATCTACACCTCCAAAATAAACAACATTCCTCTGGACCAGGGTCCACAATACAGTACATACATACAACTCCCATACAGCATCTACTCCTCCAAAATAAACAACGTTCCAACGGACCAGGGTCCACAACACAGTACATACATACAACTCCCATACAACATCTACACCTCCAAAATAAACAACGTTCCTCTGGACCAGGGTGTACAACACAGTACATACATACAACTCCCATACAACATCTACACCTCCAAAATAAACAACGTTCCTCTGGACCAGGGTGCACAACACAGTACATACATACAACTCCCATACAACATCTACACCTCCAAAATAAACAATGTTCCTCTGGACCAGGGTGCACAACACAGTACAAACATACAACTCCCATACAACATCTACACCTCCAAAATAAACAACGTTCCTCCGGACCAGGGTGCACAACACAGTACATACATACAACTCCCATACAACATCTACACCTCCAAAATAAACAACGTTCCACCGGACCAGGGTCCACAACACAGTACATACATACAACTCCCATACAACATCTACACCTCCAAAGTAAACAAAGTTCCTCCGGACCAGGGTCCACAACACAGTACATACATACAACTCCCATACAACACCTACACATCCAAAATAAACAACGTTCCTCCAGACCAGGGTGCACAACACAGTACATACATACAACTCCCATTCAACATCTACACTTCCAAAATAAACAACGTTCCTCCGGACCAGGGTCCACAACACAGTACATACATACAACTCCCATACAACACCTACACCTCCAAAATAAACAACGTTCCACCGGACCAGGGGGAACATCATAGTACATACATACAACTCCCATACAACATCTACACCTCCAAAATAAACAACGTTCCACCAGACCAGGGAGAACAACACAGTACAAACATACAACACCCATACAACATCTACACCTCCAAAATAAACAACGTTCCTCCGGACCAGGGTCCACAACACAGTACATACATACAACTCCCATACAACATCTACACCTCCAAAATAAACAACGTTCCACCGGACCAGGGTGTACAACACAGTACATACATACAACTCCCATACAGCATCTACACCTCCAAAATAAACAACGTTCCTCCGGACCAGGGTGCACAACACAGTAGATACATACATCTCCCATACAACATCTACACCACCAAAATAAACAACGTTCCTCCGGACCAGGGTGCACATCACAGTACAAACATACAACTCCCATACAACATCTACACCTCCAAAATAAACAACGTTCCACCGGACCGGGGTGCACAACACAGTAAAAACATACAACACCCATACAACATCTACACCTCCAAAATAAACAACGTTCCACCGGACCAGGGAGAACAACACAGTACAAACATACAACACCCATACAACATCTACACCTCCAAAATAAACCACGTTCCTCTGGACCAGGGTCCACATCACAGTACATACATACAACTCCCATACAGCATCTACACCTCCAAAATAAACAACGTTCCTCCGGACCAGGGTGCACAACACAGTAGATACATACAACTCCCATACAACATCTACACCACCAAAATAAACAACGTTCCTCCGGACCAGGGTGCACAACACAGTACATATATACAACTCCCAGACAACATCTACACCTCCAAAATAAACAATGTTCCTCCGGACCAGGGTGCACAACACAGTACATACATACAACTCCCATACAACATCTACACCTCCAATATAAACAACGTACCTCCGGACCAGGGTGCACAACACAGTACAAACATACAACTCCCATACAACATCTACACCTCCAAAATAAACAACGTTCCTCCGGACCTGGGTGTACAACACAGTACATACATACAACTCCCATACAACATCTACACCTCCACAATAAACAACGTTCCTCCGGACCAGGGTGAACAACACAGTACAAACATACAACTCCCATACAACATCTACACCTCCACAATAAACAACGTTGCTCCGGAGCAGGCTGCACATCACAGTACATACATACAACTCCCATACAGCATCTACACCTCGAAAATAAACAACGTTCCACCGGACCAGGGTCCACAACACAGTACATACATACAACTCCCATACAACATCTACCCCTCCAAAATAAACAACGTTCCTCCGGACCAGGCTGCACATCACAGTACAAACATACAACTCCCATACAGCATCTACTCCTCCAAAATAAACAACATTCCTCCGGACCAGGGTGCACAACACAGTACATACTTACAACTCCCATACAACATCTGCACCTCCAAAATAAACAACGTTCCTCCGGACCAGGGTCCACAACACAGTACATACATACAACTCCCATACAACATCTACACCTCCAAAATAAACAACATT
This sequence comes from Hypanus sabinus, assembly GCF_030144855.1. NCBI lineage: Eukaryota > Metazoa > Chordata > Chondrichthyes > Myliobatiformes > Dasyatidae > Hypanus > Hypanus sabinus. The sequence goes on along the minus strand of NW_026778950.1, from coordinate 708,474 downwards.
CCTCCGGACCAGGGTGCACAACACAGTACAAACATACAACTCCCATACAACATCTACACCTCCAAAATAAACAACGTTCCTCCAGACCAGGGTGCACAACACAGTACATACATAAACTCCCATACAACATCTACTCCTCCAAAATAAGCAACGTTCCACCGGACCAGGGTGCACAACACAGTACAAACATACAACTCCCATACAACATCTACACCTCCAAAATAAACAATGTTCCACCGGACCAGGGTCCACAACACAGTACATACATACAACTCCCATACAACATCTACCCCTCCAAAATAAACAACGTTCCTCCGGACCAGGGTGCACAAATCAGTACATACATACAACTCCCATACAGCATCTACACCTCCGAAATAAACAACGTTCCACCGGACCAGGGTGCACAACACAGTACAGACATACAACTCCCATACAACATCTACACCTCCAAGATAAACAACGTTCCACCGGACCAGGGTGCACAACGCTGTACAAACATAGAACTCCCATAAAATATCTACCCCTCCAAAATAAACAACGTTCCTCCGGACCAGGGAGAACATCACAGTACATACATACAACTCCCATACAACATCTACACCTCCAAAATAAACAATGTTCCTCCGGACCAGGGTGCACAACACAGTACATACATACAACTCCCATACAACATCTACACCTCCAATATAAACAACGTACCTCCGGACCAGGGTGCACAACACAGTACAAACATACAACTCCCATACAACATCTACACCTCCAAAATAAACAACGTTCCTCCGGACCTGGGTGCACAACACTGTACATACATACAACTCCCAGACAACATCTACACCTCCAAAATAAACAACGTTCCTCCGGACCAGGGTGCACAACACAGTAGATACATACAACTCCCATACAACATCTACACCACCAAAATAAACAACGTTCCTCCGGACCAGGGTGCACAACACAGTACATATATACAACTCCCAGACAACATCTACACCTCCAAAATAAACAATGTTCCTCCGGACCAGGGTGCACAACACAGTACATACATACAACTCCCATACAACATCTACACCTCCAATATAAACAACGTACCTCCGGACCAGGGTGCACAACACAGTACAAACATACAACTCCCATACAACATCTACACCTCCAAAATAAACAACGTTCCTCCGGACCTGGGTGCACAACACTGTACATACATACAACTCCCAGACAACATCTACACCTCCAAAATAAACAACGTTCCTCCGGACCAGGGTGCACAACACAGTGCATACATACAACTCGCATACAACATCTACACCTCCAAAATAAACAACGTTCCTCTGGACCAGGGTGTACAACACAGTACATACATACAACTCCCATACAACATCTACACCTCCAAAATAAACAACGTTCCACTGGACCAGGGTGCACAACACAGTACATACATACAACTCCCATACAACATCTACACCTCCAAAATAAACAACGTTCCTCTGGACCAGGATGCACAACACAGTACATACATACAACTCCCATACAACATCTACACCTCCAAAATAAACAATGTTCCTCTGGACCAGGGTGTACAACACAGTACATACATACAACTCCCATACAACATCTACACCTCCAAAATAAACAACGTTCCTCTGGACCAGGGTGTACAACACAGTACATACATACAACTCCCATACAACATCTACACCTCCAAAATAAACAACGTTCCTCTGGACCAGGGTGTACAACACAGTACATACATACAACTCCCATACAACATCTACACCTCCACAATAAACAACGTTCCTCCGGACCAGGGTGAACAACACAGTACAAACATACAACTCCCATACAACATCTACACCTCCACAATAAACAACGTTGCTCCGGAGCAGGCTGCACATCACAGTACATACATACAACTCCCATACAGCATCTACACCTCGAAAATAAACAACGTGCCACCGGACCAGGGTCCACAACACAGTACATACATACAACTCCCATACAACATCTACCCCTCCAAAATAAACAACGTTCCTCCGGACCAGGCTGCACATCACAGTACAAACATACAACTCCCATACAGCATCTACTCCTCCAAAATAAACAACATTCCTCCGGACCAGGGTGCACAACACAGTACATACTTACAACTCCCATACAACATCTGCACCTCCAAAATAAACAACGTTCCTCCGGACCAGGGTCCACAACACAGTACATACATACAACTCCCATACAACATCTACACCTCCAAAATAAACAACATTCCTCCGGACCAGGGTGCACAACACAGTACAAACATACAACTCCCATACAACATCTACACCTCCAAAATAAACAACGTTCCTCCAGACCAGGGTGCACAACACAGTACATACATAAACTCCCATACAACATCTACTCCTCCAAAATAAACAACGTTCCACCGGACCAGGGTGCACAACACAGTACAAACATACAACTCCCATACAACATCTACACCTCCAAAATAAACAATGTTCCACCGGACCAGGGTCCACAACACAGTACATACATACAACTCCCATACAACATCTACCCCTCCAAAATAAACAACGTTCCTCCGGACCAGGGTGCACAAATCAGTACATACATACAACTCCCATACAGCATCTACACCTCCGAAATAAACAACGTTCCACCGGACCAGGGTGCACAACACAGTACAGACATACAACTCCCATACAACATCTACACCTCCAAGATAAACAACGTTCCACCGGACCAGGGTGCACAACGCTGTACAAACATAGAACTCCCATAAAATATCTACCCCTCCAAAATAAACAACGTTCCTCCGGACCAGGGAGAACATCACAGTACATACATACAACTCCCATACAACATCTACACCTCCAAAATAAACAATGTTCCTCCGGACCAGGGTGCACAACACAGTACATACATACAACTCCCATACAACATCTACACCTCCAATATAAACAACGTACCTCCGGACCAGGGTGCACAACACAGTACAAACATACAACTCCCATACAACATCTACACCTCCAAAATAAACAACGTTCCTCCGGACCTGGGTGCACAACACTGTACATACATACAACTCCCAGACAACATCTACACCTCCAAAATAAACAACGTTCCTCCGGACCAGGGTGCACAACACAGTGCATACATACAACTCGCATACAACATCTACACCTCCAAAATAAACAACGTTCCTCTGGACCAGGGTGTACAACACAGTACATACATACAACTCCCATACAACATCTACACCTCCAAAATAAACAACGTTCCACTGGACCAGGGTGCACAACACAGTACATACATACAACTCCCATACAACATCTACACCTCCAAAATAAACAACGTTCCTCTGGACCAGGATGCACAACACAGTACATACATACAACTCCCATACAACATCTACACCTCCAAAATAAACAATGTTCCTCTGGACCAGGGTGTACAACACAGTACATACATACAACTCCCATACAACATCTACACCTCCAAAATAAACAACGTTCCTCTGGACCAGGGTGTACAACACAGTACATACATACAACTCCCATACAACATCTACACCTCCAAAATAAACAACGTTCCTCTGGACCAGGGTGTACAACACAGTACATACATACAACTCCCATACAACATCTACACCTCCACAATAAACAACGTTCCTCCGGACCAGGGTGCACAACACAGTACAAACATACAACTCCCATACAACATCTACACCTCCAAAATAAACAACGTTCCTCTGGACCAGGGTGTACAACACAGTACATACATACAACTCCCATACAACATCTACACCTCCAAAATAAACAACGTTCCACTGGACCAGGGTGCACAACACAGTACATACATACAACTCCCATACAACATCTACACCTCCAAAATAAACAACGTTCCTCTGGACCAGGATGCACAACACAGTACATACATACAACTCCCATACAACATCTACACCTCCAAAATAAACAATGTTCCTCTGGACCAGGGTGTACAACACAGTACATACATACAACTCCCATACAACATCTACACCTCCAAAATAAACAACGTTCCTCTGGACCAGGGTGTACAACACAGTACATACATACAACTCCCATACAACATCTACACCTCCAAAATAAACAACGTTCCTCTGGACCAGGGTGTACAACACAGTACATACATACAACTCCCATACAACATCTACACCTCCACAATAAACAACGTTCCTCCGGACCAGGGTGCACAACACAGTACAAACATACAACTCCCATACAACATCTACACCTCCACAATAAACAACGTTGCTCCGGAGCAGGCTGCACATCACAGTACATACATACAACTCCCATACAGCATCTACACCTCGAAAATAAACAACGTTCCACCGGACCAGGGTCCACAACACAGTACATACATACAACTCCCATACAACATCTACCCCTCCAAAATAAACAACGTTCCTCCGGACCAGGCTGCACATCACAGTACAAACATACAACTCCCATACAGCATCTACTCCTCCAAAATAAACAACATTCCTCCGGACCAGGGTGCACAACACAGTACATACTTACAACTCCCATACAACATCTGCACCTCCAAAATAAACAACGTTCCTCCGGACCAGGGTCCACAACACAGTACATACATACAACTCCCATACAACATCTACACCTCCAAAATAAACAACATTCCTCCGGACCAGGGTGCACAACACAGCACAAACATACAACTCCCATACAACATCTACACCTCCAAAATAAACAACGTTCCTCCAGACCAGGGTGCACAACACAGTACATACATAAACTCCCATACAACATCTACTCCTCCAAAATAAACAACGTTCCACCGGACCAGGGTGCACAACACAGTACAAACATACAACTCCCATACAACATCTACACCTCCAAAATAAACAACGTTCCTCCGGACCAGGGTCCACAACACAGTACATACATACAACTCCCATACAACACCTACACCTCCAAAATAAACAACGTTCCACCGGACCAGGGAGAACATCATAGTACATACATACAACTCCCATACAACATCTACACCTCCAAAATAAACAACTTTCCTCTGGACCAGGGTGTACAACACAGTACATACATACAACTCCCATACAACATCTACACCTCCAAAATAAACAACGTTCCTCTGGACCAGGGTGCACAACACAGTACATACATACAACTCCCATACAACATCTACACCTCCAAAATAAACAACGTTCCTCTGGACCAGGGTGCACAACACAGTACATACATACAACTCCCATACAACATCTACACCTCCAAAATAAACAACGTTCCTCTGGACCAGGGTGCACAACACAGTACATACATACAACTCCCATACAACATCTACACCTCCAAAATAAACAACGTTCCACCGGACCAGGGTCCACAACACAGTACATACATACAACTCCCATACAACATCTACCCCTCCAAAATAAACAACGTTCCTCCGGACCAGGGTGCACAAATCAGTACATACATACAACTCCCATACAGCATCTACACCTCCGAAATAAACAACGTTCCACCGGACCAGGGTGCACAACACAGTACAGACATACAACTCCCATACAACATCTACACCTCCAAGATAAACAACGTTCCACCGGACCAGGGTGCACAACGCTGTACAAACATAGAACTCCCATAAAATATCTACCCCTCCAAAATAAACAACGTTCCTCCGGACCAGGGAGAACATCACAGTACATACATACAACTCCCATACAACATCTACACCTCCAAAATAAACAATGTTCCTCCGGACCAGGGTGCACAACACAGTACATACATACAACTCCCATACAACATCTACACCTCCAATATAAACAACGTACCTCCGGACCAGGGTGCACAACACAGTACAAACATACAACTCCCATACAACATCTACACCTCCAAAATAAACAACGTTCCTCCGGACCTGGGTGCACAACACTGTACATACATACAACTCCCAGACAACATCTACACCTCCAAAATAAACAACGTTCCTCCGGACCAGGGTGCACAACACAGTGCATACATACAACTCGCATACAACATCTACACCTCCAAAATAAACAACGTTCCTCTGGACCAGGGTGTACAACACAGTACATACATACAACTCCCATACAACATCTACACCTCCAAAATAAACAACGTTCCACTGGACCAGGGTGCACAACACAGTACATACATACAACTCCCATACAACATCTACACCTCCAAAATAAACAACGTTCCTCTGGACCAGGATGCACAACACAGTACATACATACAACTCCCATACAACATCTACACCTCCAAAATAAACAATGTTCCTCTGGACCAGGGTGTACAACACAGTACATACATACAACTCCCATACAACATCTACACCTCCAAAATAAACAACGTTCCTCTGGACCAGGGTGTACAACACAGTACATACATACAACTCCCATACAACATCTACACCTCCAAAATAAACAACGTTCCTCTGGACCAGGGTGTACAACACAGTACATACATACAACTCCCATACAACATCTACACCTCCACAATAAACAACGTTCCTCCGGACCAGGGTGCACAACACAGTACAAACATACAACTCCCATACAACATCTACACCTCCAAAATAAACAACGTTCCTCTGGACCAGGGTGTACAACACAGTACATACATACAACTCCCATACAACATCTACACCTCCAAAATAAACAACGTTCCACTGGACCAGGGTGCACAACACAGTACATACATACAACTCCCATACAACATCTACACCTCCAAAATAAACAACGTTCCTCTGGACCAGGATGCACAACACAGTACATACATACAACTCCCATACAACATCTACACCTCCAAAATAAACAACGTTCCTCCGGACCAGGGTGCACAACACAGTGCATACATACAACTCGCATACAACATCTACACCTCCAAAATAAACAACGTTCCTCTGGACCAGGATGCACAACACAGTACATACATACAACTCCCAGACAACATCTACACCTCCAAAATAAACAACGTTCCTCCGGACCAGGGTGCACAACACAGTGCATACATACAACTCGCATACAACATCTACACCTCCAAAATAAACAACGTTCCTCTGGACCAGGGTGTACAACACAGTACATACATACAACTCCCATACAACATCTACACCTCCAAAATAAACAACGTTCCACTGGACCAGGGTGCACAACACAGTACATACATACAACTCCCATACAACATCTACACCTCCAAAATAAACAACGTTCCTCTGGACCAGGATGCACAACACAGTACATACATACAACTCCCATACAACATCTACACCTCCAAAATAAACAATGTTCCTCTGGACCAGGGTGTACAACACAGTACATACATACAACTCCCATACAACATCTACACCTCCAAAATAAACAACGTTCCTCTGGACCAGGGTGTACAACACAGTACATACATACAACTCCCATACAACATCTACACCTCCAAAATAAACAACGTTCCTCTGGACCAGGGTGTACAACACAGTACATACATACAACTCCCATACAACATCTACACCTCCACAATAAACAACGTTCCTCCGGACCAGGGTGCACAACACAGTACAAACATACAACTCCCATACAACATCTACACCTCCAAAATAAACAACGTTCCTCTGGACCAGGGTGTACAACACAGTACATACATACAACTCCCATACAACATCTACACCTCCAAAATAAACAACGTTCCACTGGACCAGGGTGCACAACACAGTACATACATACAACTCCCATACAACATCTACACCTCCAAAATAAACAACGTTCCTCTGGACCAGGATGCACAACACAGTACATACATACAACTCCCATACAACATCTACACCTCCAAAATAAACAATGTTCCTCTGGACCAGGGTGTACAACACAGTACATACATACAACTCCCATACAACATCTACACCTCCAAAATAAACAACGTTCCTCTGGACCAGGGTGTACAACACAGTACATACATACAACTCCCATACAACATCTACACCTCCAAAATAAACAACGTTCCTCTGGACCAGGGTGTACAACACAGTACATACATACAACTCCCATACAACATCTACACCTCCACAATAAACAACGTTCCTCCGGACCAGGGTGCACAACACAGTACAAACATACAACTCCCATACAACATCTACACCTCCACAATAAACAACGTTGCTCCGGAGCAGGCTGCACATCACAGTACATACATACAACTCCCATACAGCATCTACACCTCGAAAATAAACAACGTTCCAACGGACCAGGGTCCACAACACAGTACATACATACAACTCCCATACAACATCTACCCCTCCAAAATAAACAACGTTCCTCCGGACCAGGCTGCACATCACAGTACAAACATACAACTCCCATACAGCATCTACTCCTCCAAAATAAACAACATTCCTCCGGACCAGGGTGCACAACACAGTACATACTTACAACTCCCATACAACATCTGCACCTCCAAAATAAACAACGTTCCTCCGGACCAGGGTCCACAACACAGTACATACATACAACTCCATACAACATCTACACCTCCAAAATAAACAACATTCCTCCGGACCAGGGTGCACAACACAGCACAAACATACAACTCCCATACAACATCTACACCTCCAAAATAAACAACGTTCCTCCAGACCAGGGTGCACAACACAGTACATACATAAACTCCCATACAACATCTACTCCTCCAAAATAAACAACGTTCCACCGGACCAGGGTGCACAACACAGTACAAACATACAACTCCCATACAACATCTACACCTCCAAAATAAACAACGTTCCTCCGGACCAGGGTCCACAACACAGTACATACATACAACTCCCATACAACACCTACACCTCCAAAATAAACAACGTTCCACCGGACCAGGGAGAACATCATAGTACATACATACAACTCCCATACAACATCTACACCTCCAAAATAAACAACTTTCCTCTGGACCAGGGTGTACAACACAGTACATACATACAACTCCCATACAACTATCTACACCTCCAAAATAAACAACGTTCCTCTGGACCAGGGTGCACAACACAGTACATACATACAACTCCCATACAACATCTACACCTCCAAAATAAACAACGTTCCTCTGGACCAGGGTGCACAACACAGTACATACATACAACTCCCATACAACATCTACACCTCCAAAATAAACAACGTTCCACCGGACCAGGGTCCACAACACAGTACATACATACAACTCCCATACAACATCTACCCCTCCAAAATAAACAACGTTCCTCCGGACCAGGGTGCACAAATCAGTACATACATACAACTCCCATACAGCACCTACACCTCCGAAATAAACAACGTTCCACCGGACCAGGGTGCACAACACAGTACAGACATACAACTCCCATACAACATCTACACCTCCAAGATAAACAACGTTCCACCGGACCAGGGTGCACAACGCTGTACAAACATAGAACTCCCATAAAATATCTACCCCTCCAAAATAAACAACGTTCCTCCGGACCAGGGAGAACATCACAGTACATACATACAACTCCCATACAACATCTACTCCTCCAAAATAAACAACATTCCTCTGGACCAGGGTCCACAATACAGTACATACATACAACTCCCATACAGCATCTACTCCTCCAAAATAAGCAACGTTCCACCGGACCAGGGTCCACAACACAGTACATACATACAACTCCCATACAACATCTACACCTCCACAATAAACAACGTTCCTCCGGACCAGGGTGCACAACACAGTACAAACATACAACTCCCATACAACATCTACACCTCCACAATAAACAACGTTGCTCCGGAGCAGGCTGCACATCACAGTACATACATACAACTCCCATACAGCATCTACACCTCGAAAATAAACAACGTTCCACCGGACCAGGGTCCACAACACAGTACATACATACAACTCCCATACAACATCTACCCCTCCAAAATAAACAACGTTCCTCCGGACCAGGCTGCACATCACAGTACAAACATACAACTCCCATACAGCATCTACTCCTCCAAAATAAACAACATTCCTACGGACCAGGGTGCACAACACAGTACATACTTACAACTCCCATACAACATCTGCACCTCCAAAATAAACAACGTTCCTCCGGACCAGGGTCCACAACACAGTACATACATACAACTCCCATACAACATCTACACCTCCAAAATAAACAACATTCCTCCGGACCAGGGTGCACAACACAGCACAAACATACAACTCCCATACAACATCTACACCTCCAAAATAAACAACGTTCCTCCAGACAAGGGTGCACAACACAGTACATACATAAACTCCCATACAACATCTACTCCTCCAAAATAAACAACGTTCCACCGGACCAGGGTGCACAACACAGTACAAACATACAACTCCCATACAACATCTACACCTCCAAAATAAACAACGTTCCTCCGGACCAGGGTCCACAACACAGTACATACATACAACTCCCATACAACACCTACACCTCCAAAATAAACAACGTTCCACCGGACCAGGGAGAACATCATAGTACATACATACAACTCCCATACAACATCTACACCTCCAAAATAAACAACGTTCCTCTGGACCAGGGTGCACAACACAGTACATACATACAACTCCCATACAACATCTACACCTCCAAAATAAACAACGTTCCTCTGGACCAGGGTGCACAACACAGTACATACATACAACTCCCATACAACATCTACACCTCCAAAATAAACAACGTTCCTCTGGACCAGGGTGCACAACACAGTACATACATACAACTCCCATACAACATCTACACCTCCAAAATAAACAACGTTCCTCTGGACCAGGGTGCACAACACAGTACATACATACAACTCCCATACAACATCTACACCTCCAAAATAAACAACGTTCCACCGGACCAGGGTCCACAACACAGTACATACATACAACTCCCATACAACATCTACCCCTCCAAAATAAACAACGTTCCTCCGGACCAGGGTGCACAAATCAGTACATACATACAACTCCCATACAGCACCTACACCTCCGAAATAAACAACGTTCCACCGGACCAGGGTGCACAACACAGTACAGACATACAACTCCCATACAACATGTACACCTCCAAGATAAACAACGTTCCACCGGACCAGGGTGCACAACGCTGTACAAACATAGAACTCCCATAAAATATCTACCCCTCCAAAATAAACAACGTTCCTCCGGACCAGGGAGAACATCACAGTACATACATACAACTCCCATACAACATCTACTCCTCCAAAATAAACAACATTCCTCTGGACCAGGGTCCACAATACAGTACATACATACAACTCCCATACAGCATCTACTCCTCCAAAATAAGCAACGTTCCACCGGACCAGGGTCCACAACACAGTACATACATACAACTCCCATACAACATCTACACCTCCAAAATAAACAACATTCCTCCGGACCAGGGTGCACAACACAGTACAAACATACAACTCCCATACAACATCTACACCTCCAAAATAAACAACGTTCCTCCAGACCAGGGTGCACAACACAATACATACATAAACTCCCATACAACATCTACTCCTCCAAAATAAACAACGTTCCACCGGACCAGGGTGCACAACACAGTACAAACATACAACTCTCATACAACATCTACACCTCCAAAATAAACAATGTTCCACCGGACCAGGGTCCACAACACAGTACATACATACAACTCCCATACAACATCTACCCCTCCAAAATAAACAACGTTCCTCCGGACCAAGGTGCACAAATCAGTACATACATACAACTCCCATACAGCATCTACACCTCCGAAATAAACAACGTTCCACCGGACCAGGGTGCACAACACAGTACAGACATACAACTCCCATACAACATCTACACCTCCAAGATAAACAACGTTCCACCGGACCAGGGTGCACAACGCTGTACAAACATAGAACTCCCATAAAATATCTACCCCTCCAAAATAAACAACGTTCCTCCGGACCAGGGAGAACATCACAGTACATACATACAACTCCCATACAACATCTACACCTCCAAAATAAACAACGTTCCTCTGGACCAGGGTGTACAACACAGTACATACATACAACTCCCATACAACATCTACACCTCCAAAATAAACAACGTTCCTCTGGACCAGGGTGTACAACACAGTACATACATACAACTCCCATACAACATCTACACCTCCACAATAAACAACGTTCCTCCGGACCAGGGTGCACAACACAGTACAAACATACAACTCCCATACAACATCTACACCTCCAAAATAAACAACGTTCCTCTGGACCAGGGTGTACAACACAGTACATACATACAACTCCCATACAACATCTACACCTCCAAAATAAACAACGTTCCACTGGACCAGGGTGCACAACACAGTACATACATACAACTCCCATACAACATCTACACCTCCAAAATAAACAACGTTCCTCTGGACCAGGATGCACAACACAGTACATACATACAACTCCCATACAACATCTACACCTCCAAAATAAACAACGTTCCTCCGGACCAGGGTGCACAACACAGTGCATACATACAACTCGCATACAACATCTACACCTCCAAAATAAACAACGTTCCTCTGGACCAGGATGCACAACACAGTACATACATACAACTCCCAGACAACATCTACACCTCCAAAATAAACAACGTTCCTCCGGACCAGGGTGCACAACACAGTGCATACATACAACTCGCATACAACATCTACACCTCCAAAATAAACAACGTTCCTCTGGACCAGGGTGTACAACACAGTACATACATACAACTCCCATACAACATCTACACCTCCAAAATAAACAACGTTCCACTGGACCAGGGTGCACAACACAGTACATACATACAACTCCCATACAACATCTACACCTCCAAAATAAACAACGTTCCTCTGGACCAGGATGCACAACACAGTACATACATACAACTCCCATACAACATCTACACCTCCAAAATAAACAATGTTCCTCTGGACCAGGGTGTACAACACAGTACATACATACAACTCCCATACAACATCTACACCTCCAAAATAAACAACGTTCCTCTGGACCAGGGTGTACAACACAGTACATACATACAACTCCCATACAACATCTACACCTCCAAAATAAACAACGTTCCTCTGGACCAGGGTGTACAACACAGTACATACATACAACTCCCATACAACATCTACACCTCCACAATAAACAACGTTCCTCCGGACCAGGGTGCACAACACAGTACAAACATACAACTCCCATACAACGTCTACACCTCCAAAATAAACAACGTTCCTCTGGACCAGGGTGTACAACACAGTACATACATACAACTCCCATACAACATCTACACCTCCAAAATAAACAACGTTCCACTGGACCAGGGTGCACAACACAGTACATACATACAACTCCCATACAACATCTACACCTCCAAAATAAACAACGTTCCTCTGGACCAGGATGCACAACACAGTACATACATACAACTCCCATACAACATCTACACCTCCAAAATAAACAATGTTCCTCTGGACCAGGGTGTACAACACAGTACATACATACAACTCCCATACAACATCTACACCTCCAAAATAAACAACGTTCCTCTGGACCAGGGTGTACAACACAGTACATACATACAACTCCCATACAACATCTACACCTCCAAAATAAACAACGTTCCTCTGGACCAGGGTGTACAACACAGTACATACATACAACTCCCATACAACATCTACACCTCCACAATAAACAACGTTCCTCCGGACCAGGGTGCACAACACAGTACAAACATACAACTCCCATACAACATCTACACCTCCACAATAAACAACGTTGCTCCGGAGCAGGCTGCACATCACAGTACATACATACAACTCCCATACAGCATCTACACCTCGAAAATAAACAACGTTCCACCGGACCAGGGTCCACAACACAGTACATACATACAACTCCCATACAACATCTACCCCTCCAAAATAAACAACGTTCCTCCGGACCAGGCTGCACATCACAGTACAAACATACAACTCCCATACAGCATCTACTCCTCCAAAATAAACAACATTCCTCCGGACCAGGGTGCACAACACAGTACATACTTACAACTCCCATACAACATCTGCACCTCCAAAATAAACAACGTTCCTCCGGACCAGGGTCCACAACACAGTACATACATACAACTCCCATACAACATCTACACCTCCAAAATAAACAACATTCCTCCGGACCAGGGTGCACAACACAGCACAAACATACAACTCCCATACAACATCTACACCTCCAAAATAAACAACGTTCCTCCAGACCAGGGTGCACAACACAGTACATACATAAACTCCCATACAACATCTACTCCTCCAAAATAAACAACGTTCCACCGGACCAGGGTGCACAACACAGTACAAACATACAACTCCCATACAACATCTACACCTCCAAAATAAACAACGTTCCTCCGGACCAGGGTCCACAACACAGTACATACATACAACTCCCATACAACACCTACACCTCCAAAATAAACAACGTTCCACCGGACCAGGGAGAACATCATAGTACATACATACAACTCCCATACAACATCTACACCTCCAAAATAAACAACTTTCCTCTGGACCAGGGTGTACAACACAGTACATACATACAACTCCCATACAACATCTACACCTCCAAAATAAACAACGTTCCTCTGGACCAGGGTGCACAACACAGTACATACATACAACTCCCATACAACATCTACACCTCCAAAATAAACAACGTTCCTCTGGACCAGGGTGCACAACACAGTACATACATACAACTCCCATACAACATCTACACCTCCAAAATAAACAACGTTCCACCGGACCAGGGTCCACAACACAGTACATACATACAACTCCCATACAACATCTACCCCTCCAAAATAAACAACGTTCCTCCGGACCAGGGTGCACAAATCAGTACATACATACAACTCCCATACAGCACCTACACCTCCGAAATAAACAACGTTCCACCGGACCAGGGTGCACAACACAGTACAGACATACAACTCCCATACAACATCTACACCTCCAAGATAAACAACGTTCCACCGGACCAGGGTGCACAACGCTGTACAAACATAGAACTCCCATAAAATATCTACCCCTCCAAAATAAACAACGTTCCTCCGGACCAGGGAGAACATCACAGTACATACATACAACTCCCATACAACATCTACTCCTCCAAAATAAACAACATTCCTCTGGACCAGGGTCCACAATACAGTACATACATACAACTCCCATACAGCATCTACTCCTCCAAAATAAGCAACGTTCCACCGGACCAGGGTCCACAACACAGTACATACATACAACTCCCATACAACATCTACACCTCCACAATAAACAACGTTCCTCCGGACCAGGGTGCACAACACAGTACAAACATACAACTCCCATACAACATCTACACCTCCACAATAAACAACGTTGCTCCGGAGCAGGCTGCACATCACAGTACATACATACAACTCCCATACAGCATCTACACCTCGAAAATAAACAACGTTCCACCGGACCAGGGTCCACAACACAGTACATACATACAACTCCCATACAACATCTACCCCTCCAAAATAAACAACGTTCCTCCGGACCAGGCTGCACATCACAGTACAAACATACAACTCCCATACAGCATCTACTCCTCCAAAATAAACAACATTCCTACGGACCAGGGTGCACAACACAGTACATACTTACAACTCCCATACAACATCTGCACCTCCAAAATAAACAACGTTCCTCCGGACCAGGGTCCACAACACAGTACATACATACAACTCCCATACAACATCTACACCTCCAAAATAAACAACATTCCTCCGGACCAGGGTGCACAACACAGCACAAACATACAACTCCCATACAACATCTACACCTCCAAAATAAACAACGTTCCTCCAGACAAGGGTGCACAACACAGTACATACATAAACTCCCATACAACATCTACTCCTCCAAAATAAACAACGTTCCACCGGACCAGGGTGCACAACACAGTACAAACATACAACTCCCATACAACATCTACACCTCCAAAATAAACAACGTTCCTCCGGACCAGGGTCCACAACACAGTACATACATACAACTCCCATACAACACCTACACCTCCAAAATAAACAACGTTCCACCGGACCAGGGAGAACATCATAGTACATACATACAACTCCCATACAACATCTACACCTCCAAAATAAACAACGTTCCTCTGGACCAGGGTGCACAACACAGTACATACATACAACTCCCATACAACATCTACACCTCCAAAATAAACAACGTTCCTCTGGACCAGGGTGCACAACACAGTACATACATACAACTCCCATACAACATCTACACCTCCAAAATAAACAACGTTCCTCTGGACCAGGGTGCACAACACAGTACATACATACAACTCCCATACAACATCTACACCTCCAAAATAAACAACGTTCCTCTGGACCAGGGTGCACAACACAGTACATACATACAACTCCCATACAACATCTACACCTCCAAAATAAACAACGTTCCACCGGACCAGGGTCCACAACACAGTACATACATACAACTCCCATACAACATCTACCCCTCCAAAATAAACAACGTTCCTCCGGACCAGGGTGCACAAATCAGTACATACATACAACTCCCATACAGCACTTACACCTCCGAAATAAACAACGTTCCACCGGACCAGGGTGCACAACACAGTACAGACATACAACTCCCATACAACATGTACACCTCCAAGATAAACAACGTTCCACCGGACCAGGGTGCACAACGCTGTACAAACATAGAACTCCCATAAAATATCTACCCCTCCAAAATAAACAACGTTCCTCCGGACCAGGGAGAACATCACAGTACATACATACAACTCCCATACAACATCTACTCCTCCAAAATAAACAACATTCCTCTGGACCAGGGTCCACAATACAGTACATACATACAACTCCCATACAGCATCTACTCCTCCAAAATAAGCAACGTTCCACCGGACCAGGGTCCACAACACAGTACATACATACAACTCCCATACAACATCTACACCTCCAAAATAAACAACATTCCTCCGGACCAGGGTGCACAACACAGTACAAACATACAACTCCCATACAACATCTACACCTCCAAAATAAACAACGTTCCTCCAGACCAGGGTGCACAACACAATACATACATAAACTCCCATACAACATCTACTCCTCCAAAATAAACAACGTTCCACCGGACCAGGGTGCACAACACAGTACAAACATACAACTCTCATACAACATCTACACCTCCAAAATAAACAATGTTCCACCGGACCAGGGTCCACAACACAGTACATACATACAACTCCCATACAACATCTACCCCTCCAAAATAAACAACGTTCCTCCGGACCAAGGTGCACAAATCAGTACATACATACAACTCCCATACAGCATCTACACCTCCGAAATAAACAACGTTCCACCGGACCAGGGTGCACAACACAGTACAGACATACAACTCCCATACAACATCTACACCTCCAAGATAAACAACGTTCCACCGGACCAGGGTGCACAACGCTGTACAAACATAGAACTCCCATAAAATATCTACCCCTCCAAAATAAACAACGTTCCTCCGGACCAGGGAGAACATCACAGTACATACATACAACTCCCATACAACATCTACACCTCCAAAATAAACAACGTTCCTCCGGACCAGGGTGCACATCACAGTACAAACATACAACTCCCATACAACATCTACACCTCCAAAATAAACAACGTTCCACCGGACCAGGGTCCACAACACAGTACATACATACAACTCCCATACAGCATCTACACCTCCAAAATAAACTACGTTCCACCGGACCAGGGTGCACAACACAGTACATACATACAACTCCCATACAACATCTACACCTCCAAAATAAACAACGTTCCACCGGACCAGGGAGAACAACACAGTACAAACATACAACACCCATACAACATCTACACCTCCAAAATAAACAACGTCCCTCCGGACCAGGGTGCACAACACTGTACATAAATACAACTCCCATACAACATCTACACCTCCAAAATAAACAACGTTCCTCCGGACCAGGGTGCACATCACAGTACAAACATACAACTCCCATACAACATCTACACCTCCAAAATAAACAACGTTCCACCGGACCAGGGTCCACAACACAGTACATACATACAACTCCCATACAGCATCTACACCTCCAAAATAAACTACGTTCCACCGGACCAGGGTGCACAACACAGTACATACATACAACTCCCATACAACATCTACACCTCCAAAATAAACAACGTTCCACCGGACCAGGGAGAACAACACAGTACAAACATACAACACCCATACAACATCTACACCTCCAAAATAAACAACGTCCCTCCGGACCAGGGTGCACAACACTGTACATAAATACAACTCCCATACAACATCTACACCTCCAAAATAAACAACATTCCTCTGGACCAGGGTCCACAATACAGTACATACATACAACTCCCATACAGCATCTACTCCTCCAAAATAAACAACATTCCTCCGGACCAGGGTGCACAACACAGTACATACTTACAACTCCCATACAGCATCTACTCCTCCAAAATAAACAACGTTCCACCGGACCAGGGTCCACAACACAGTACATACATACAACTCCCATACAACATCTACACCTCCAAAATAAACAACGTTCCACCGGACCAGGGTCCACAACACAGTACATACATACAACTCCCATACAACATCTACACCTCCAAAGTAAACAACGTTCCTCCGGACCAGGGTCCACAACACAGTACATACATACAACTCCCATACAACACCTACACATCCAAAATAAACAACGTTCCTCCAGACCAGGGTGCACAACACAGTACATACATACAACTCCCATACAACATCTACACCTCCAATATTAGCAACGTTCCTCCGGACCAGGGTGCACAACACAGTACATACATACAACTCCCATACAACATCTACACCTCCAAAATAGACAATGTTCCACCGGACCAGGGAGAACAACACAGTACATACATACAACTCCCATTCAACATCTACACCTCCAAAATAAACAACGTTCCTCCGGACCAGGGTCCACAACACAGTACATACATACAACTCCCATACAACACCTACACCTCCAAAATAAACAACGTTCCACCGGACCAGGGAGAACATCATAGTACATACATACAACTCCCATACAACATCTACACCTCCAAAATAAACAACTTTCCTCTGGACCAGGGTGTACAACACAGTACATACATACAACTCCCATACAACATCTACACCTCCAAAATAAACAACGTTCCTCTGGACCAGGGTGCACAACACAGTACATACATACAACTCCCATACAACATCTACACCTCCAAAATAAACAACGTTCCTCTGGACCAGGGTGCACAACACAGTACATACATACAACTCCCATACAACATCTACACCTCCAAAATAAACAACGTTCCACCGGACCAGGGTCCACAACACAGTACATACATACAACTCCCATACAACATCTACCCCTCCAAAATAAACAACGTTCCTCCGGACCAGGGTGCACAAATCAGTACATACATACAACTCCCATACAGCATCTACACCTCCGAAATAAACAACGTTCCACCGGACCAGGGTGCACAACACAGTACAGACATACAACTCCCATACAACATCTACACCTCCAAGATAAACAACGTTCCACCGGACCAGGGTGCACAACGCTGTACAAACATAGAACTCCCATAAAATATCTACCCCTCCAAAATAAACAACGTTCCTCCGGACCAGGGAGAACATCACAGTACATACATACAACTCCCATACAACATCTACCCCTCTAAAATAAACAACGTTCCTCCGGACCAGGGTGCACATCACAGTACAAACATACAACTCCCATACAACATCTACACCTCCAAAATAAACAACGTTCCACCGGACCAGGGTCCACAACACAGTACATACATACAACTCCCATACAGCATCTACACCTCCAAAATAAACTACGTTCCACCGGACCAGGGTGCACAACACACTACATACATACAACTCCCATACAACATCTACACCTCCAAAATAAACAACGTTCCACCGGACCAGGGAGAACAACACAGTACAAACATACAACACCCATACAACATCTACACCTCCAAAATAAACAACGTTCCTCCGGACCAGGGTGCACAACACTGTACATAAATACAACTCCCATACAACATCTATACCTCCAAAATAAACAACATTCCTCTGGACCAGGGTCCACAATACAGTACATACATACAACTCCCATACAGCATCTACTCCTCCAAAATAAACAACGTTCCACCGGACCAGGGTCCACAACACAGTACATACATACAACTCCCATACAACATCTACACCTCCAAAATAAACAACGTTCCTCTGGACCAGGGTGTACAACACAGTACATACATACAACTCCCATACAACATCTACACCTCCAAAATAAACAACGTTCCTCTGGACCAGGGTGCACAACACAGTACATACATACAACTCCCATACAACATCTACACCTCCAAAATAAACAATGTTCCTCTGGACCAGGGTGCACAACACAGTACAAACATACAACTCCCATACAACATCTACACCTCCAAAATAAACAACGTTCCTCCGGACCAGGGTGCACAACACAGTACATACATACAACTCCCATACAACATCTACACCTCCAAAATAAACAACGTTCCACCGGACCAGGGTCCACAACACAGTACATACATACAACTCCCATACAACATCTACACCTCCAAAGTAAACAAAGTTCCTCCGGACCAGGGTCCACAACACAGTACATACATACAACTCCCATACAACACCTACACATCCAAAATAAACAACGTTCCTCCAGACCAGGGTGCACAACACAGTACATACATACAACTCCCATTCAACATCTACACTTCCAAAATAAACAACGTTCCTCCGGACCAGGGTCCACAACACAGTACATACATACAACTCCCATACAACACCTACACCTCCAAAATAAACAACGTTCCACCGGACCAGGGGGAACATCATAGTACATACATACAACTCCCATACAACATCTACACCTCCAAAATAAACAACGTTCCACCAGACCAGGGAGAACAACACAGTACAAACATACAACACCCATACAACATCTACACCTCCAAAATAAACAACGTTCCTCCGGACCAGGGTCCACAACACAGTACATACATACAACTCCCATACAACATCTACACCTCCAAAATAAACAACGTTCCACCGGACCAGGGTGCACAACACAGTACATACATACAACTCCCATACAGCATCTACACCTCCAAAATAAACAACGTTCCTCCGGACCAGGGTGCACAACACAGTAGATACATACATCTCCCATACAACATCTACACCACCAAAATAAACAACGTTCCTCCGGACCAGGGTGCACATCACAGTACAAACATACAACTCCCATACAACATCTACACCTCCAAAATAAACAACGTTCCACCGGACCGGGGTGCACAACACAGTAAAAACATACAACACCCATACAACATCTACACCTCCAAAATAAACAACGTTCCACCGGACCAGGGAGAACAACACAGTACAAACATACAACACCCATACAGCATCTACACCTCCAAAATAAACCACGTTCCTCCGGACCAGGGTCCACATCACAGTACATACATACAACTCCCATACAGCATCTACACCTCCAAAATAAACAACGTTCCTCCGGACCAGGGTGCACAACACAGTAGATACATACAACTCCCATACAACATCTACACCACCAAAATAAACAACGTTCCTCCGGACCAGGGTGCACAACACAGTACATATATACAACTCCCAGACAACATCTACACCTCCAAAATAAACAATGTTCCTCCGGACCAGGGTGCACAACACAGTACATACATACAACTCCCATACAACATCTACACCTCCAATATAAACAACGTACCTCCGGACCAGGGTGCACAACACAGTACAAACATACAACTCCCATACAACATCTACACCTCCAAAATAAACAACGTTCCTCCGGACCTGGGTGCACAACACTGTACATACATACAACTCCCAGACAACATCTACACCTCCAAAATAAACAACGTTCCTCCGGACCAGGGTGCACAACACAGTGCATACATACAACTCGCATACAACATCTACACCTCCAAAATAAACAACGTTCCTCTGGACCAGGGTGTACAACACAGTACATACATACAACTCCCATACAACATCTACACCTCCAAAATAAACAACGTTCCACTGGACCAGGGTGCACAACACAGTACATACATACAACTCCCATACAACATCTACACCTCCAAAATAAACAACGTTCCTCTGGACCAGGATGCACAACACAGTACATACATACAACTCCCATACAACATCTACACCTCCAAAATAAACAATGTTCCTCTGGACCAGGGTGTACAACACAGTACATACATACAACTCCCATACAACATCTACACCTCCAAAATAAACAACGTTCCTCTGGACCAGGGTGTACAACACAGTACATACATACAACTCCCATACAACATCTACACCTCCAAAATAAACAACGTTCCTCTGGACCAGGGTGTACAACACAGTACATACATACAACTCCCATACAACATCTACACCTCCACAATAAACAACGTTCCTCCGGACCAGGGTGCACAACACAGTACAAACATACAACTCCCATACAACATCTACACCTCCACAATAAACAACGTTGCTCCGGAGCAGGCTGCACATCACAGTACATACATACAACTCCCATACAGCATCTACACCTCGAAAATAAACAACGTTCCACCGGACCAGGGTCCACAACACAGTACATACATACAACTCCCATACAACATCTACCCCTCCAAAATAAACAACGTTCCTCCGGACCAGGCTGCACATCACAGTACAAACATACAACTCCCATACAGCATCTACTCCTCCAAAATAAACAACATTCCTCCGGACCAGGGTGCACAACACAGTACATACTTACAACTCCCATACAACATCTGCACCTCCAAAATAAACAACGTTCCTCCGGACCAGGGTCCACAACACAGTACATACATACAACTCCCATACAACATCTACACCTCCAAAATAAACAACATTCCTCCGGACCAGGGTGCACAACACAGTACAAACATACAACTCCCATACAACATCTACACCTCCAAAATAAACAACGTTCCTCCAGACCAGGGTGCACAACACAGTACATACATAAACTCCCATACAACATCTACTCCTCCAAAATAAACAACGTTCCACCGGACCAGGGTGCACAACACAGTACAAACATACAACTCCCATACAACATCTACACCTCCAAAATAAACAATGTTCCACCGGACCAGGGTCCACAACACAGTACATACATACAACTCCCATACAACATCTACCCCTCCAAAATAAACAACGTTCCTCCGGACCAGGGTGCACAAATCAGTACATACATACAACTCCCATACAGCATCTACACCTCCGAAATAAACAACGTTCCACCGGACCAGGGTGCACAACACAGTACAGACATACAACTCCCATACAACATCTACACCTCCAAGATAAACAACGTTCCTCCGGACCTGGGTGCACAACACTGTACAAACATAGAACTCCCATAAAATATCTACCCCTCCAAAATAAACAACGTTCCTCCGGACCAGGGAGAACATCACAGTACATACATACAACTCCCATACAACATCTACACCTCCAAAATAAACAATGTTCCTCCGGACCAGGGTGCACAACACAGTACATACATACAACTCCCATACAACATCTACACCTCCAATATAAACAACGTACCTCCGGACCAGGGTGCACAACACAGTACAAACATACAACTCCCATACAACATCTACACCTCCAAAATAAACAACGTTCCTCCGGACCTGGGTGCACAACACTGTACATACATACAACTCCCAGACAACATCTACACCTCCAAAATAAACAACGTTCCTCCGGACCAGGGTGCACAACACAGTGCATACATACAACTCGCATACAACATCTACACCTCCAAAATAAACAACGTTCCTCTGGACCAGGGTGTACAACACAGTACATACATACAACTCCCATACAACATCTACACCTCCAAAATAAACAACGTTCCACTGGACCAGGGTGCACAACACAGTACATACATACAACTCCCATACAACATCTACACCTCCAAAATAAACAACGTTCCTCTGGACCAGGATGCACAACACAGTACATACATACAACTCCCATACAACATCTACACCTCCAAAATAAACAATGTTCCTCTGGACCAGGGTGTACAACACAGTACATACATACAACTCCCATACAACATCTACACCTCCAAAATAAACAACGTTCCTCTGGACCAGGGTGTACAACACAGTACATACATACAACTCCCATACAACATCTACACCTCCAAAATAAACAACGTTCCTCTGGACCAGGGTGTACAACACAGTACATACATACAACTCCCATACAACATCTACACCTCCACAATAAACAACGTTCCTCCGGACCAGGGTGCACAACACAGTACAAACATACAACTCCCATACAACATCTACACCTCCACAATAAACAACGTTGCTCCGGAGCAGGCTGCACATCACAGTACATACATACAACTCCCATACAGCATCTACACCTCGAAAATCAACAACGTTCCACCGGACCAGGGTCCACAACACAGTACATACATACAACTCCCATACAACATCTACCCCTCCAAAATAAACAACGTTCCTCCGGACCAGGCTGCACATCACAGTACAAACATACAACTCCCATACAGCATCTACTCCTCCAAAATAAACAACATTCCTCCGGACTAGGGTGCACAACACAGTACATACTTACAACTCCCATACAACATCTGCACCTCCAAAATAAACAACGTTCCTCCGGACCAGGGTCCACAACACAGTACATACATACAACTCCCATACAACATCTACACCTCCAAAATAAACAACATTCCTCCGGACCAGGGTGCACAACACAGCACAAACATACAACTCCCATACAACATCTACACCTCCAAAATAAACAACGTTCCTCCAGACCAGGGTGCACAACACAGTACATACATAAACTCCCATACAACATCTACTCCTCCAAAATAAACAACGTTCCACCGGACCAGGGTGCACAACACAGTACAAACATACAACTCCCATACAACATCTACACCTCCAAAATAAACAATGTTCCACCGGACCAGGGTCCACAACACAGTACATACATACAACTCCCATACAACATCTACCCCTCCAAAATAAACAACGTTCCTCCGGACCAGGGTGCACAAATCAGTACATACATACAACTCCCATACAGCATCTACACCTCCGAAATAAACAACGTTCCACCGGACCAGGGTGCACAACACAGTACAGACATACAACTCCCATACAACATCTACACCTCCAAGATAAACAACGTTCCACCGGACCAGTGTGCACAACGCTGTACAAACATAGAACTCCCATAAAATATCTACCCCTCCAAAATAAACAACGTTCCTCCGGACCAGGGAGAACATCACAGTACATACATACAACTCCCATACAACATCTACACCTCCAAAATAAACAACGTTCCTCCGGACCAGGGTGCACATCACAGTACAAACATACAGCTCCCATACAACATCTACACCTCCAAAATAAACAACGTTCCACCGGACCAGGGTCCACAACACAGTACATACATACAACTCCCATACAGCATCTACACCTCCAAAATAAATTACGTTCCACCGGACCAGGGTGCACAACACAGTGCATACATACAATTCCCATACAACATCTACACCTCCAAAATAAACAACGTTCCACCGGAACAGGGAGAACAACACAGTACAAACATACAACACCCATACAACATCTACACCTCCAAAATAAACAACGTTCCTCCGGACCAGGGTGCACAACACTGTACATAAATACAACTCCCATACAACATCTACACCTCCAAAATAAACAACATTCCTCTGGACCAGGGTCCACAATACAGTACATACATACAACTCCCATACAGCATCTACTCCTCCAAAATAAACAACGTTCCACCGGACCAGGGTCCACAACACAGTACATACATACAACTCCCATACAACATCTACACCTCCAAAATAAACAACGTTCCTCTGGACCAGGGTGTACAACACAGTACATACATACAACTCCCATACAACATCTACACCTCCAAAATAAACAACGTTCCTCTGGACCAGGGTGCACAACACAGTACATACATACAACTCCCATACAACATCTACACCTCCAAAATAAACAACGTTCCACCGGACCAGGGTCCACAACACAGTACATACATACAACTCCCATACAACATCTACACCTCCAAAGTAAACAACGTTCCTCCGGACCAGGGTCCACAACACAGTACATACATACAACTCCCATACAACACCTACACATCCAAAATAAACAACGTTCCTCCAGACCAGGGTGCACAACACAGTACATACATACAACTCCCATACAACATCTACACCTCCAAAATAGACAATGTTCCACCGGACCAGGGAGAACAACACAGTACATACATACAACTCCCATTCAACATCTACACCTCCAAAATAAACAACGTTCCTCCGGACCAGGGTCCACAACACAGTACATACATACAACTCCCATACAACACCTACACCTCCAAAATAAACAACGTTCCACCGGACCAGGGAGAACATCATAGTACATACATACAACTCCCATACAACATCTACACCTCCAAAATAAACAACTTTCCTCTGGATCAGGGTGTACAACACAGTACATACATACAACTCCCATACAACATCTACACCTCCAAAATAAACAACGTTCCTCTGGACCAGGGTGCACAACACAGTACATACATACAACTCCCATACAACATCTACACCTCCAAAATAAACAACGTTCCTCTGGACCAGGGTGCACAACACAGTACATACATACAACTCCCATACAACATCTACACCTCCAAAATAAACAACGTTCCACCGGACCAGGGTCCACAACACAGTACATACATACAACTCCCATACAACATCTACCCCTCCAAAATAAACAACGTTCCTCCGGACCAGGGTGCACAAATCAGTACATACATACAACTCCCATACAGCATCTACACCTCCGAAATAAACAACGTTCCACCTGACCAGGGTGCACAACACAGTACAGACATACAACTCCCATACAACATCTACACCTCCAAGATAAACAACGTTCCACCGGACCAGGGTGCACAACGCTGTACAAACATAGAACTCCCATAAAATATCTACCCCTCCAAAATAAACAACGTTCCTCCGGACCAGGGAGAACATCACAGTACATACATACAACTCCCATACAACATCTACACCTCCAAAATAAACAACGTTCCTCCGGACCAGGGTGCACATCACAGTACAAACATACAACTCCCATACAACATCTACACCTCCAAAATAAACAACGTTCCACCGGACCAGGGTCCACAACACAGTACATACATACAACTCCCATACAGCATCTACACCTCCAAAATAAACTACGTTCCACCGGACCAGGGTGCACAACACACTACATACATACAACTCCCATACAACATCTACACCTCCAAAATAAACAACGTTCCACCGGACCAGGGAGAACAACACAGTACAAACATACAACACCCATACAACATCTACACCTCCAAAATAAACAACGTTCCTCCGGACCAGGGTGCACAACACTGTACATAAATACAACTCCCATACAACATCTACACCTCCAAAATAAACAACATTCCTCTGGACCAGGGTCCACAATACAGTACATACATACAACTCCCATACAGCATCTACTCCTCCAAAATAAACAACGTTCCACCGGACCAGGGTCCACAACACAGTACATACATACAACTCCCATACAACATCTACACCTCCAAAATAAACAACGTTCCTCTGGACCAGGGTGTACAACACAGTACATACATACAACTCCCATACAACATCTACACCTCCAAAATAAACAACGTTCCTCTGGACCAGGGTGCACAACACAGTACATACATACAACTCCCATACAACATCTACACCTCCAAAATAAACAATGTTCCTCTGGACCAGGGTGCACAACACAGTACAAACATACAACTCCCATACAACATCTACACCTCCAAAATAAACAACGTTCCTCCGGACCAGGGTGCACAACACAGTACATACATACAACTCCCATACAACATCTACACCTCCAAAATAAACAACGTTCCACCGGACCAGGGTCCACAACACAGTACATACATACAACTCCCATACAACATCTACACCTCCAAAGTAAACAAAGTTCCTCCGGACCAGGGTCCACAACACAGTACATACATACAACTCCCATACAACACCTACACATCCAAAATAAACAACGTTCCTCCAGACCAGGGTGCACAACACAGTACATACATACAACTCCCATACAACATCTACACCTCCAATATTAGCAACGTTCATCCGGACCAGGGTGCACAACACAGTACATACATACAACTCCCATACAACATCTACACCTCCAAAATAGACAATGTTCCACCGGACCAGGGAGAACAACACAGTACATACATACAACTCCCATTCAACATCTACACCTCCAAAATAAACAACGTTCCTCCGGACCAGGGTCCACAACACAGTACATACATACAACTCCCATACAACACCTACACCTCCAAAATAAACAACGTTCCACCGGACCAGGGGGAACATCATAGTACATACATACAACTCCCATACAACATCTACACCTCCAAAATAAACAACGTTCCACCAGACCAGGGAGAACAACACAGTACAAACATACAACACCCATACAACATCTACACCTCCAAAATAAACAACGTTCCTCCGGACCAGGGTCCACAACACAGTACATACATACAACTCCCATACAACATCTACACCTCCAAAATAAACAACGTTCCACCGGACCAGGGTGCACAACACAGTACATACATACAACTCCCATACAGCATCTACACCTCCAAAATAAACAACGTTCCTCCGGACCAGGGTGCACAACACAGTAGATACATACATCTCCCATACAACATCTACACCACCAAAATAAACAACGTTCCTCCGGACCAGGGTGCACATCACAGTACAAACATACAACTCCCATACAACATCTACACCTCCAAAATAAACAACGTTCCACCGGACCGGGGTGCACAACACAGTAAAAACATACAACACCCATACAACATCTACACCTCCAAAATAAACAACATTCCACTGGACCAGGGAGAACAACACAATACAAACATACAACACCCATACAACATCTACACCTCCAAAATAAACCACGTTCCTCCGGACCAGGGTCCACATCACAGTACATACATACAACTCCCATACAGCATCTACACCTCCAAAATAAAAAACGTTCCTCCGGACCAGGGTGCACAACACAGTAGATACATACAACTCCCATACAACATCTACACTACCAAAATAAACAACGTTCCTCCGGACCAGGGTGCACAACACAGTACATATATACAACTCCCAGACAACATCTACACCTCCAAAATAAACAATGTTCCTCCGGACCAGGGTGCACAACACAGTACATACATACAACTCCCATACAACATCTACACCTCCAATATAAACAACGTACCTCCGGACCAGGGTGCACAACACAGTACAAACATACAACTCCCATACAACATCTACACCTCCAAAATAAACAACGTTCCTCCGGACCTGGGTGCACAACACTGTACATACATACAACTCCCAGACAACATCTACACCTCCAAAATAAACAACGTTCCTCCGGACCAGGGTGCACAACACAGTGCATACATACAACTCGCATACAACATCTACACCTCCAAAATAAACAACGTTCCTCTGGACCAGGGTGTACAACACAGTACATACATACAACTCCCATACAACATCTACACCTCCAAAATAAACAACGTTCCACTGGACCAGGGTGCACAACACAGTACATACATACAACTCCCATACAACATCTACACCTCCAAAATAAACAACGTTCCTCTGGACCAGGATGCACAACACAGTACATACATACAACTCCCATACAACATCTACACCTCCAAAATAAACAATGTTCCTCTGGACCAGGGTGTACAACACAGTACATACATACAACTCCCATACAACATCTACACCTCCAAAATAAACAACGTTCCTCTGGACCAGGGTGTACAACACAGTACATACATACAACTCCCATACAACATCTACACCTCCAAAATAAACAATGTTCCTCTGGACCAGGGTGTACAACACAGTACATACATACAACTCCCATACAACATCTACACCTCCACAATAAACAACGTTCCTCTGGACCAGGGTGCACAACACAGTACAAACATACAACTCCCATACAACATCTACACCTCCACAATAAACAACGTTGCTCCGGACCAGGCTGCACATCACAGTACATACATACAACTCCCATACAGCATCTACACCTCGAAAATAAACAACGTTCCACCGGACCAGGGTCCACAACACAGTACATACATACAACTCCCATACAACATCTACCCCTCCAAAATAAACAACGTTCCTCCGGACCAGGGTGCACATCACAGTACAAACATACAACTCCCATACAGCATCTACTCCTCCAAAATAAACAACATTCCTCCGGACCAGGGTGCACAACACAGTACATACTTACAACTCCCATACAACATCTGCATCTCCAAAATAAACAACGTTCCTCCGGACCAGGGTCCACAACACAGTACATACATACAACTCCCATACAACATCTACACATCCAAAATAAACAACGTCCCTCCGGACCAGGGTCCACAACACAGTACATACATACAACTCCCATACAGCTTCTACTCCTCCAAAATAAACAACGTTCCACCGGACCAGGGTGCACAACACAGTACATACATACAACTCCCATACAACATATACACATCCAAAATAAACAACGTCCCTCCGTACCAGGGTGCACAACACAGTACATATATAAAACTCCCATACAACATCTACACCTCGAAAATAAACAACGTTCCACCGGACCAGGGTCCACAACACAGTACATACGTACAACTCCCATAGAACATCTACACCTCCAAAATAAACAACGTTCCTCCGGACCAGGGTCCACAACACAGTACATACATACAACTCCCATACAACATCTACACCTCCAAAATAAACAACATTCCTCCGGACCAGGGTGCACAACACAGTAAAAACATACAACTCCCATACAACATCTACACCTCCAAAATAAACAACGTTCCTCCAGACCAGGGTGCACAACACAGTGCATACATACAACTCGCATACAACATCTACACCTCCAAAATAAACAACGTTCCTCTGGACCAGGGTGTACAACACAGTACATACATACAACTCCCATACAACATCTACACCTCCAAAATAAACAACGTTCCACCGGACCAGGGTCCACAACACAGTACATACATACAACTCCCATACAACATCTACCCCTCCAAAATAAACAACGTTCCTCCGGACCAGGGTGCACAAATCAGTACATACATACAACTCCCATACAGCATCTACACCTCCGAAATAAACAACGTTCCACCGGACCAGGGTGCACAACACAGTACAGACATACAACTCCCATACAACATCTACACCTCCAAGATAAACAACGTTCCACCGGACCAGGGTGCACAACGCTGTACAAACATAGAACTCCCATAAAATATCTACCCCTCCAAAATAAACAACGTTCCTCCGGACCAGGGAGAACATCACAGTACATACATACAACTCCCATACAACATCTACACCTCCAAAATAAACAACGTTCCTCCGGACCAGGGTGCACATCACAGTACAAACATACAACTCCCATACAACATCTACACCTCCAAAATAAACAACGTTCCACCGGACCAGGGTCCACAACACAGTACATACATACAACTCCCATACAGCATCTACACCTCCAAAATAAACTACGTTCCACCGGACCAGGGTGCACAACACACTACATACATACAACTCCCATACAACATCTACACCTCCAAAATAAACAACGTTCCACCGGACCAGGGAGAACAACACAGTACAAACATACAACACCCATACAACATCTACACCTCCAAAATAAACAACGTTCCTCCGGACCAGGGTGCACAACACTGTACATAAATACAACTCCCATACAACATCTACACCTCCAAAATAAACAACATTCCTCTGGACCAGGGTCCACAATACAGTACATACATACAACTCCCATACAGCATCTACTCCTCCAAAATAAACAACGTTCCACCGGACCAGGGTCCACAACACAGTACATACATACAACTCCCATACATCATCTACACCTCCAAAATAAACAACGTTCCTCTGGACCAGGGTGTACAACACAGTACATACATACAACTCCCATACAACATCTACACCTCCAAAATAAACAACGTTCCTCTGGACCAGGGTGCACAACACAGTACATACATACAACTCCCATACAACATCTACACCTCCAAAATAAACAATGTTCCTCTGGACCAGGGTGCACAACACAGTACAAACATACAACTCCCATACAACATCTACACCTCCAAAATAAACAACGTTCCTCCGGACCAGGGTGCACAACACAGTACATACATACAACTCCCATACAACATCTACACCTCCAAAATAAACAACGTTCCACCGGACCAGGGTCCACAACACAGTACATACATACAACTCCCATACAACATCTACACCTCCAAAGTAAACAAAGTTCCTCCGGACCAGGGTCCACAACACAGTACATACATACAACTCCCATACAACACCTACACATCCAAAATAAACAACGTTCCTCCAGACCAGGGTGCACAACACAGTACATACATACAACTCCCATACAACATCTACACCTCCAATATTAGCAACGTTCATCCGGACCAGGGTGCACAACACAGTACATACATACAACTCCCATACAACATCTACACCTCCAAAATAGACAATGTTCCACCGGACCAGGGAGAACAACACAGTACATACATACAACTCCCATTCAACATCTACACCTCCAAAATAAACAACGTTCCTCCGGACCAGGGTCCACAACACAGTACATACATACAACTCCCATACAACACCTACACCTCCAAAATAAACAACGTTCCACCGGACCAGGGGGAACATCATAGTACATACATACAACTCCCATACAACATCTACACCTCCAAAATAAACAACGTTCCACCAGACCAGGGAGAACAACACAGTACAAACATACAACACCCATACAACATCTACACCTCCAAAATAAACAACGTTCCTCCGGACCAGGGTCCACAACACAGTACATACATACAACTCCCATACAACATCTACACCTCCAAAATAAACAACGTTCCACCGGACCAGGGTGCACAACACAGTACATACATACAACTCCCATACAGCATCTACACCTCCAAAATAAACAACGTTCCTCCGGACCAGGGTGCACAACACAGTAGATACATACATCTCCCATACAACATCTACACCACCAAAATAAACAACGTTCCTCCGGACCAGGGTGCACATCACAGTACAAACATACAACTCCCATACAACATCTACACCTCCAAAATAAACAACGTTCCACCGGACCGGGGTGCACAACACAGTAAAAACATACAACACCCATACAACATCTACACCTCCAAAATAAACAACATTCCACTGGACCAGGGAGAACAACACAATACAAACATACAACACCCATACAACATCTACACCTCCAAAATAAACAACGTTCCTCCAGACCAGGGTGCACAACACAGTGCATACATACAACTCGCATACAACATCTACACCTCCAAAATAAACAACGTTCCTCTGGACCAGGGTGTACAACACAGTACATACATACAACTCCCATACAACATCTACACCTCCAAAATAAACAACGTTCCACCGGACCAGGGTCCACAACACAGTACATACATACAACTCCCATACAACATCTACCCCTCCAAAATAAACAACGTTCCTCCGGACCAGGGTGCACAAATCAGTACATACATACAACTCCCATACAGCATCTACACCTCCGAAATAAACAACGTTCCACCGGACCAGGGTGCACAACACAGTACAGACATACAACTCCCATACAACATCTACACCTCCAAGATAAACAACGTTCCACCGGACCAGGGTGCACAACGCTGTACAAACATAGAACTCCCATAAAATATCTACCCCTCCAAAATAAACAACGTTCCTCCGGACCAGGGAGAACATCACAGTACATACATACAACTCCCATAAAACATCTACACCTCCAAAATAAACAACGTTCCTCCGGACCAGGGTGCACATCACAGTACAAACATACAACTCCCATACAACATCTACACCTCCAAAATAAACAACGTTCCACCGGACCAGGGTCCACAACACAGTACATACATACAACTCCCATACAGCATCTACACCTCCAAAATAAACTACGTTCCACCGGACCAGGGTGCACAACACACTACATACATACAACTCCCATACAACATCTACACCTCCAAAATAAACAACGTTCCACCGGACCAGGGAGAACAACACAGTACAAACATACAACACCCATACAACATCTACACCTCCAAAATAAACAACGTTCCTCCGGACCAGGGTGCACAACACTGTACATAAATACAACTCCCATACAACATCTACACCTCCAAAATAAACAACATTCCTCTGGACCAGGGTCCACAATACAGTACATACATACAACTCCCATACAGCATCTACTCCTCCAAAATAAACAACGTTCCACCGGACCAGGGTCCACAACACAGTACATACATACAACTCCCATACAACATCTACACCTCCAAAATAAACAACGTTCCTCTGGACCAGGGTGTACAACACAGTACATACATACAACTCCCATACAACATCTACACCTCCAAAATAAACAACGTTCCTCTGGACCAGGGTGCACAACACAGTACATACATACAACTCCCATACAACATCTACACCTCCAAAATAAACAATGTTCCTCTGGACCAGGGTGCACAACACAGTACAAACATACAACTCCCATACAACATCTACACCTCCAAAATAAACAACGTTCCTCCGGACCAGGGTGCACAACACAGTACATACATACAACTCCCATACAACATCTACACCTCCAAAATAAACAACGTTCCACCGGACCAGGGTCCACAACACAGTACATACATACAACTCCCATACAACATCTACACCTCCAAAGTAAACAAAGTTCCTCCGGACCAGGGTCCACAACACAGTACATACATACAACTCCCATACAACACCTACACATCCAAAATAAACAACGTTCCTCCAGACCAGGGTGCACAACACAGTACATACATACAACTCCCATACAACAACTACACCTCCAATATAAACAACGTACCTCCGGACCAGGGTGCACAACACAGTACAAACATACAACTCCCATACAACATCTACACCTCCAAAATAAACAACGTTCCTCCGGACCTGGGTGCACAACACTGTACATACATACAACTCCCAGACAACATCTACACCTCCAAAATAAACAACGTTCCTCCGGACCAGGGTGCACAACACAGTGCATACATACAACTCGCATACAACATCTACACCTCCAAAATAAACAACGTTCCTCTGGACCAGGGTGTACAACACAGTACATACATACAACTCCCATACAACATCTACACCTCCAAAATAAACAACGTTCCACTGGACCAGGGTGCACAACACAGTACATACATACAACTCCCATACAACATCTACACCTCCAAAATAAACAACGTTCCTCTGGACCAGGATGCACAACACAGTACATACATACAACTCCCATACAACATCTACACCTCCAAAATAAACAATGTTCCTCTGGACCAGGGTGTACAACACAGTACATACATACAACTCCCATACAACATCTACACCTCCAAAATAAACAACGTTCCTCTGGACCAGGGTGTACAACACAGTACATACATACAACTCCCATACAACATCTACACCTCCAAAATAAACAATGTTCCTCTGGACCAGGGTGTACAACACAGTACATACATACAACTCCCATACAACATCTACACCTCCACAATAAACAACGTTCCTCTGGACCAGGGTGCACAACACAGTACAAACATACAACTCCCATACAACATCTACACCTCCACAATAAACAACGTTGCTCCGGACCAGGCTGCACATCACAGTACATACATACAACTCCCATACAGCATCTACACCTCGAAAATAAACAACGTTCCACCGGACCAGGGTCCACAACACAGTACATACATACAACTCCCATACAACATCTACCCCTCCAAAATAACAACGTTCCTCCGGACCAGGGTGCACATCACAGTACAAACATACAACTCCCATACAGCATCTACTCCTCCAAAATAAACAACATTCCTCCGACCAGGGTGCACAACACAGTACATACTTACAACTCCCATACAACATCTGCATCTCCAAAATAAACAACGTTCCTCCGGACCAGGGTCCACAACACAGTACATACATACAACTCCCATACAACATCTACACATCCAAATAAACAACGTCCCTCCGGACCAGGGTCCACAACACAGTACATACATACAACTCCCATACAGCTTCTACTCCTCCAAAATAAACAACGTTCCAACCGGACCAGGGTGCACAACACAGTACATACATACAACTCCCATACAACATATACACATCCAAAATAAACAACGTCCCTCCGTACCAGGGTGCACAACACAGTACATATATAAAACTCCCATACAACATCTACACCTCGAAAATAAACAACGTTCCACCGGACCAGGGTCCACAACACAGTACATACGTACAACTCCCATAGAACATCTACACCTCCAAAATAAACAACGTTCCTCCGGACCAGGGTCCACAACACAGTACATACATACAACTCCCATACAACATCTACACCTCCAAAATAAACAACATTCCTCCCGGACCAGGGTGCACAACACAGTACAAACATACAACTCCCATACAACATCTACACCTCCAAAATAAACAACGTTCCTCCAGACCAGGGTGCACAACACAGTACATACATAAACTCCCATACAACATCTACTCCTCCAAAATAAACAACGTTCCACCGGACCAGGGTGCACAACACAGTACATACATACAACTCGCAGACAACATCTACACCTCCAAAATAAACAACATTCCTCCGGACCAGGGTGTACAACACAGTACATACATACAACTCCCATACAACATCTACACCTCCAAAATAAACAATGTTCCTCCGGACCAGGGTGCACAACACAGTACATACATACAACTCCCATACAACATCTACACCTCCAATATAAACAACGTACCTCCGGACCAGGGTGCACAACACAGTACAAACATACAACTCCCATACAACATCTACACCTCCAAAATAAACAACGTTCCTCCGGACCAGGGTGCACAACACTGTACATACATACAACTCCCAGACAACATCTACACCTCCAAAATAAACAACGTTCCTCCGGACCAGGGTGCACAACACAGTGCATACATACAACTCGCATACAACATCTACACCTCCAAAATAAACAACGTTCCTCTGGACCAGGGTGTACAACACAGTACATACATACAACTCCCATACAACATCTACACCTCCAAAATAAACAACGTTCCACTGGACCAGGGTGCACAACACAGTACATACATACAACTCCCATACAACATCTACACCTCCAAAATAAACAACGTTCCTCTGGACCAGGATGCACAACACAGTACATACATACAACTCCCATACAACATCTACACCTCCAAAATAAACAATGTTCCTCTGGACCAGGGTGTACAATACAGTACATACATACAACTCCCATACAACATCTACACCTCCAAAATAAACAACGTTCCTCTGGACCAGGGTGTACAACACAGTACATACATACAACTCCCATACAACATCTACACCTCCAAAATAAACAACGTTCCTCTGGACCAGGGTGTACAACACAGTACATACATACAACTCCCATACAACATCTACACCTCCACAATAAACAACGTTCCTCCGGACCAGGGTGCACAACACAGTACAAACATACAACTCCCATACAACATCTACACCTCCACAATAAACAACGTTGCTCCGGACCAGGCTGCACATCACAGTACATACATACAACTCCCATACAGCATCTACACCTCGAAAATAAACAACGTTCCACCGGACCAGGGTCCACAACACAGTACATACATACAACTCCCATACAACATCTACCCCTCCAAAATAAACAACGTTCCTCCGGACCAGGCTGCACATCACAGTACAAACATACAACTCCCATACAGCATCTACTCCTCCAAAATAAACAACATTCCTCCGGACCAGGGTGCACAACACAGTACATACTTACAACTCCCATACAACATCTGCACCTCCAAAATAAACAACGTTCCTCCGGACCAGGGTCCACAACACAGTACATACATACAACTCCCATACAACATCTACACATCCAAAATAAACAACGTCCCTCCGGACCAGGGTCCACAACACAGTACATACATACAACTCCCATACAACATCTACCCCTCCAAAATAAACAAAGTTCCTCCGGACCAGGGTCCACAACACAGTACATACATACAACTCCCATACAGCATCTACTCCTCCAAAATAAACAACGTTCCACCGGACCAGGGTGCACAACACAGTACATACATACAACTACCATACAACATATACACATCCAAAATAAACAACGTCCCTCCGGACCAGGGTGCACAACACAGTACAAACATACAACTCCCATACAACATCTACACCTCCAAAATAAACAACGTTCCTCCGGACCACGGTCCACAACACAGTACATACATACAACTCCCATACAACATCTACAACTCCAAAATAAACAACGTTCCTCCGGACCAGGGTCCACAACACAGTACATACATAAACTCCCATACAACATCTACTCCTCCAAAATAAACAACGTTCCACCGGACCAGGGTGCACAACACAGTACATACATACAACTCCCAGACAACATCTACACCTCCAAAATAAACAACGTTCCTCCGGACCAGGGTGCACAACACAGTACATACATACAACTCCCATACAACATCTACACCTCCAATATAAACAACGTACCTCCGGACCAGGGTGCACAACACAGTACAAACATACAACTCCCATACAACATCTACACCTCCAAAATAAACAACGTTCCACCGGACCGGGGTGCACAACACAGTAAAAACATACAACACCCATACAACATCTACACCTCCAAAATAAACAACATTCCACTGGACCAGGGAGAACAACACAATACAAACATACAACACCCATACAACATCTACACCTCCAAAATAAACCACGTTCCTCCGGACCAGGGTCCACATCACAGTACATACATACAACTCCCATACAGCATCTACACCTCCAAAATAAAAAACGTTCCTCCGGACCAGGGTGCACAACACAGTAGATACATACAACTCCCATACAACATCTACACTACCAAAATAAACAACGTTCCTCCGGACCAGGGTGCACAACACAGTACATATATACAACTCCCAGACAACATCTACACCTCCAAAATAAACAATGTTCCTCCGGACCAGGGTGCACAACACAGTACATACATACAACTCC
Organism: Hypanus sabinus; assembly: GCF_030144855.1. Taxonomy (NCBI): domain Eukaryota; kingdom Metazoa; phylum Chordata; class Chondrichthyes; order Myliobatiformes; family Dasyatidae; genus Hypanus; species Hypanus sabinus. The sequence goes on along the minus strand of NW_026778950.1, from coordinate 668,665 downwards.
CAAACAACATCTACACCTCCAATATAAACAACGTACCTCCGGACCAGGGTGCACAACACAGTACAAACATACAACTCCCATACAACATCTACACCTCCAAAATAAACAACGTTCCTCCGGACCTGGGTGCACAACACTGTACATACATACAACTCCCAGACAACATCTACACCTCCAAAATAAACAACGTTCCTCCGGACCAGGGTGCACAACACAGTGCATACATACAACTCGCATACAACATCTACACCTCCAAAATAAACAACGTTCCTCTGGACCAGGGTGTACAACACAGTACATACATACAACTCCCATACAACATCTACACCTCCAAAATAAACAACGTTCCACTGGACCAGGGTGCACAACACAGTACATACATACAACTCCCATACAACATCTACACCTCCAAAATAAACAACGTTCCTCTGGACCAGGATGCACAACACAGTACATACATACAACTCCCATACAACATCTACACCTCCAAAATAAACAATGTTCCTCTGGACCAGGGTGTACAACACAGTACATACATACAACTCCCATACAACATCTACACCTCCAAAATAAACAACGTTCCTCTGGACCAGGGTGTACAACACAGTACATACATACAACTCCCATACAACATCTACACCTCCAAAATAAACAATGTTCCTCTGGACCAGGGTGTACAACACAGTACATACATACAACTCCCATACAACATCTACACCTCCACAATAAACAACGTTCCTCTGGACCAGGGTGCACAACACAGTACAAACATACAACTCCCATACAACATCTACACCTCCACAATAAACAACGTTGCTCCGGACCAGGCTGCACATCACAGTACATACATACAACTCCCATACAGCATCTACACCTCGAAAATAAACAACGTTCCACCGGACCAGGGTCCACAACACAGTACATACATACAACTCCCATACAACATCTACCCCTCCAAAATAAACAACGTTCCTCCGGACCAGGGTGCACATCACAGTACAAACATACAACTCCCATACAGCATCTACTCCTCCAAAATAAACAACATTCCTCCGGACCAGGGTGCACAACACAGTACATACTTACAACTCCCATACAACATCTGCATCTCCAAAATAAACAACGTTCCTCCGGACCAGGGTCCACAACACAGTACATACATACAACTCCCATACAACATCTACACATCCAAAATAAACAACGTCCCTCCGGACCAGGGTCCACAACACAGTACATACATACAACTCCCATACAGCTTCTACTCCTCCAAAATAAACAACGTTCCACCGGACCAGGGTGCACAACACAGTACATACATACAACTCCCATACAACATATACACATCCAAAATAAACAACGTCCCTCCGTACCAGGGTGCACAACACAGTACATATATAAAACTCCCATACAACATCTACACCTCGAAAATAAACAACGTTCCACCGGACCAGGGTCCACAACACAGTACATACGTACAACTCCCATAGAACATCTACACCTCCAAAATAAACAACGTTCCTCCGGACCAGGGTCCACAACACAGTACATACATACAACTCCCATACAACATCTACACCTCCAAAATAAACAACATTCCTCCGGACCAGGGTGCACAACACAGTACAAACATACAACTCCCATACAACATCTACACCTCCAAAATAAACAACGTTCCTCCAGACCAGGGTGCACAACACAGTACATACATAAACTCCCATACAACATCTACACCTCCAATATAAACAACGTACCTCCGGACCAGGGTGCACAACACAGTACAAACATACAACTCCCATACAACATCTACACCTCCAAAATAAACAACGTTCCTCCGGACCAGGGTGCACAACACTGTACATACATACAACTCCCAGACAACATCTACACCTCCAAAATAAACAACGTTCCTCCGGACCAGGGTGCACAACACAGTGCATACATACAACTCGCATACAACATCTACACCTCCAAAATAAACAACGTTCCTCTGGACCAGGGTGTACAACACAGTACATACATACAACTCCCATACAACATCTACACATCCAAAATAAACAACGTTCCACTGGACCAGGGTGCACAACACAGTACATACATACAACTCCCATACAACATCTACACCTCCAAAATAAACAACGTTCCTCTGGACCAGGATGCACAACACAGTACATACATACAACTCCCATACAACATCTACACCTCCAAAATAAACAATGTTCCTCTGGACCAGGGTGTACAATACAGTACATACATACAACTCCCATACAACATCTACACCTCCAAAATAAACAACGTTCCTCTGGACCAGGGTGTACAACACAGTACATACATACAACTCCCATACAACATCTACACCTCCAAAATAAACAACGTTCCTCTGGACCAGGGTGTACAACACAGTACATACATACAACTCCCATACAACATCTACACCTCCACAATAAACAACGTTCCTCCGGACCAGGGTGCACAACACAGTACAAACATACAACTCCCATACAACATCTACACCTCCACAATAAACAACGTTGCTCCGGACCAGGCTGCACATCACAGTACATACATACAACTCCCATACAGCATCTACACCTCGAAAATAAACAACGTTCCACCGGACCAGGGTCCACAACACAGTACATACATACAACTCCCATACAACATCTACCCCTCCAAAATAAACAACGTTCCTCCGGACCAGGCTGCACATCACAGTACAAACATACAACTCCCATACAGCATCTACTCCTCCAAAATAAACAACATTCCTCCGGACCAGGCTGCACATCACAGTACAAACATACAACTCCCATACAACATCTACCCCTCCAAAATAAACAACGTTCCTCCGGACCAGGCTGCACATCACAGTACAAACATACAACTCCCATACAGCATCTACTCCTCCAAAATAAACAACGTTCCTCCGGACCAGGGTCCACAACACAGTACATACATACAACTCCCATACAACATCTACACATCCAAAATAAACAACGTCCCTCCGGACCAGGGTCCACAACACAGTACATACATACAACTCCCATACAACATCTACCCCTCCAAAATAAACAAAGTTCCTCCGGACCAGGGTCCACAACACAGTACATACATACAACTCCCATACAGCATCTACTCCTCCAAAATAAACAACGTTCCACCGGACCAGGGTGCACAACACAGTACATACATACAACTACCATACAACATATACACATCCAAAATAAACAACGTCCCTCCGGACCAGGGTGCACAACACAGTACAAACATACAACTCCCATACAACATCTACACCTCCAAAATAAACAACGTTCCTCCGGACCACGGTCCACAACACAGTACATACATACAACTCCCATACAACATCTACAACTCCAAAATAAACAACGTTCCTCCGGACCAGGGTCCACAACACAGTACATACATAAACTCCCATACAACATCTACTCCTCCAAAATAAACAACGTTCCACCGGACCAGGGTGCACAACACAGTACATACATACAACTCCCAGACAACATCTACACCTCCAAAATAAACAACGTTCCTCCGGACCAGGGTGCACAACACAGTACATACATACAACTCCCATACAACATCTACACCTCCAATATAAACAACGTACCTCCGGACCAGGGTGCACAACACAGTACAAACATACAACTCCCATACAACATCTACACCTCCAAAATAAACAACGTTCCTCCGGACCAGGGTGCACAACACAGTGCATACATACAACTCGCATACAACATCTACACCTCCAAAATAAACAACGTTCCTCTGGACCAGGGTGTACAACACAGTACATACATACAACACCCATACAACATCTACACCTCCAAAATAAACAACGTTCCTCTGGACCAGGGGGCACAACACAGTACATACATACAACTCCCATACAACATCTACACCTCCAAAATAAACAACGTTCCTCTGGACCAGGGGGCACAACACAGTACATACATACAACTCCCATACAACATCTACACCTCCAAAATAAACAACGTTCCTCTGGACCAGGATGCACAACACAGTACATACATACAACTCCCATACAACATCTACACCTCCAAAATAAACAATGTTCCTCTGGACCAGGGTGTACAACACAGTACATACATACAACTCCCATACAACATCTACACCTCCAAAATAAACAACGTTCCTCTGGACCAGGGTGCACAACACAGTACATACATACAACTCCCATACAACATCTACACCTCCAAAATAAACAATGTTCCTCTGGACGAGGGTGTACAACACAGTACATACATACAACTCCCATACAACATCTACACCTCCAAAATAAACAACGTTCCACCGGACCAGGGTGCACAACACAGTACATACGTACAACTCCCATACAACATCTACACCTCCACAATAAACAACGTTCCTCCGGACCAGGGTGCACAACACAGTACAAACATACAACTCCCATACAACATCTACACCTCCAAAATAAACAACGTTCCACCGGACCAGGGTGCACAACACAGTACATACGTACAACTCCCATACAACATCTACACCTCCACAATAAAGAACGTTCCTCCGGACCAGGCTGCACATCACAGTACATACATACAACTCCCATACAGCATCTACACCTCGAAAATAAACAACGTTCCACCGGACCAGGGTCCACAACACAGTACATACATACAATTCCCATACAACATCTACCCCTCCAAAATAAACAACGTTCCTCCGGACCAGGGTGCACAAATCAGTACATATATACAACTCCCATACAGCATCTACACCTCCAAAATAAACAACGTTCCACCGGACCAGGGTGCACAACGCTGTACAAACATACAACTCCCATACAATATCTACACCTCCAAATTAAACAACGTTCCACCGGACCAGGGTGCACAACACAGTACATACATACAACTACCATACAACATATACACATCCAAAATAAACAACGTCCCTCCGGACCAGGGTGCACAACACAGTACAAACATACAACTCCCATACAACATCTACACCTCCAAAATAAACAACGTTCCTCCGGACCACGGTCCACAACACAGTACATACATACAACTCCCATACAACATCTACAACTCCAAAATAAACAACGTTCCTCCGGACCAGGGTCCACAACACAGTACATACATAAACTCCCATACAACATCTACTCCTCCAAAATAAACAACGTTCCACCGGACCAGGGTGCACAACACAGTACATACATACAACTCCCAGACAACATCTACACCTCCAAAATAAACAACGTTCCTCCGGACCAGGGTGCACAACCCAGTACATACATACAACCCCCATACAGCATCTACACCTCCAAAATAAACAACGTTCTACCGGACCAGGGTCCACAACACAGGGATCTCCTCAGTAACAATGATCAGCGAGTCACAGGGATCTCTCCTCAGTAACAATGATCAGCAAGGCACACGGATCTCCTCAGTAACAATGATCAGTGAGACACAGGGATCTCCTCAGTAACAATGATCACCGAGGCACAGGGATCTCCTCAGTAACAATGATCAGTGAGTCACAGGGATCTCCCCTCAGTAACAATGATCAGTGAGTCACAGGGATCTCCTCCAGTAACAATGATCAGTGAGTCACAGGGATCTCCTCAGTAACAATGATCAGCGAGTCACAGGGATCTCCCCTCAGTACCAATGATCAGTGAGGCAGAGGGATCTCCCCTCAGTAACAATGATCAGTGAGTCACAGGGATCTCTCCTCAGTAACAATGATCAGTGAGGCACAGGGATCTCCTCAGTAACAAAGATCAGCGAGTCACAGGGATCTCCCATCAGTAACAATGATCAGTGAGTCACAGGGATCTCCACAGTAACAATGATCAGTGAGGAACAGGGATCTCCTCAGTAACAATGATCAGCGAGGCACAGGGATCTCCTCAGTAACAATGATCAGTGAGTCACAGGGATCTCCACAGTAACAATGATCAGCGATGTACAGGGATCTCCCCCAGTAACAATGATCAGCGAGGCACAGGGATCTCCTCAGTAACAATGATCAGTGAGTCACAGGGATCTCCCCTCAGTAACAATGATCAGTGAGTCACAGGGATCTCCCCTCAGTAACAATGATCAGTGAGTCACAGGGATCTCCCCTCAGTAACAATGATCAGTGAGTCACAGGGATCTCCTCAGTAACAATGATCAGCGAGTCACAGGGATCTCCCCTCAGTACCAATGATCAGTGAGGCAGAGGGATCTCCCCTCAGTAACAATGATCAGTGAGTCACAGGGATCTCCTCAGTAACAATGATCAGTGAGGCACAGGGATCTCCTCAGTAACAATGATCAGTGAGGCACAGGGATCTCATCAGTAACAATGATCAGTGAGTCACAGGGATCTCCACAGTAACAATGATCAGTGAGGCACAGGGATCTCCTCAGTAACAATGATCAGCGAGGCACAGGGATCTCCTCAGTAACAATGATCAGTGAGTCACAGGGATCTCCACAGTAACAATGATCAGCGATGTACAGGGATCTCCCCCAGTAACAATGATCAGCGAGGCACAGGGATCTCCTCAGTAACAATGATCAGTGAGGCACAGGGATCTCCCCTCAGTAACAATGATCAGAGATGCACAGGGATCTCCTCAGTAACAATGATCAGTGAGGCACAGGGATCTCCACAGTAACAATGATCAGTGAGGCACAGGGATCTCCTCAGTAACAATGATCAGCGAGGCACAGGGATCTCCTCAGTAACAATGATCAGTGAGTCACAGGGATCTCCACAGTAACAATGATCAGCGATGCACAGGGATCTCCCCCAGTAACAATGATCAGCGAGGCACAGGGATCTCCTCAGTAACAATGATCAGTGAGGCACAGGGATCTCCCCTCAGTAACAATGATCAGCGAGTCACAGGGATCTCCTCAGTAACAATGATCAGCGAGGCACAGGGATCTCCCCTCAGTAACAATGATCTGCGAGGCACAGGGATCTCCCCTCAGTAACAATGATCAGCGAGTCACAGTGATCTCTCCTCAGTAACAATGATCAGCGAGGCACAGGGATCTCCCGTCAGTAACAATGATCATCGAGTCACAGGGATCTCCACTCAATAACAATGATCAGTGAGTCACAGGGATCTCCCCTCAGTAACAATGATCAGTGAGTCACAGTGATCTCCACTCAATAACAATGATCATCGAGTCACAGGGATCTCCCCTCAGTAACAATGATCATCGAGTCACAGTGATCTCCACTCAATAACAATGATCATCGAGTCACAGGGATCTCCCCTCAGTAACAATGATCAGTGAGTCACAGGGATCTTCCCTCATTAACAATGATCAGTGAGTCACAGGGATCTCCCCTCAGTAACAATGATCAGAGAGGCACAGGGATCTCCTCATTAACAATGATCAGTGAGGCACAGGGATCTCCCCTCAGTAACAATGATCATCGAGTCACAGGGATCTCCCCTCAGTAACAATGATCAGTGAGGCACACGGATCTCCCCTCATTAACAATTATCAGCGAGGCACAGGGATCTCCCCTCAGTAACAATGATCAGTGAGAAACAGGGATCTCCCCTCAGTAACAATGATCAGTGAGGCACAGGGATCTCCCCTCAGTAACAATGATCATCGAGTCACAGGGATCTCCACTCAGTAACAATGATCAGCGAGGCACAGGGATCTCCCCTCAGTAACAATGATCATCGAGTCACAGGGATCTCCCCCCAGTAACAATGATCATCGAGTCACAGGGATCTCCCCTCAGTAACAATGATCAGCGAGGCACAGGGATCTCCCCTCAGTAACAATGATCATCGAGTCACAGGAATCTCCACTCAGTAACAATGATCATCGAGTCACAGGGATCTCCCCCCAGTAACAATGATCATCGAGTCACAGGGATCTCCCCTCAGTAACAATGATCAGCGAGGCACAGAGATCTCCCCTCATTAACAATGATCAGTGAGGCACAGTGATCTCCACTCAATAACAATGATCAGTGAGACACCGGGATCTCCACTCAATAACAATGATCAGTGAGGCACAGGGATCTCCCCTCAGTAACAATGATCAGTGAGGCACAGGGATCTCCACTCAATAACAATGATCAGTGAGGCACAGGGATCTCCTCAGTAACAATGATCAGTGAGACACAGGGATCTCCACTCAATAACAATAATCAGTGAGGCACAGGGATCTCCACTCAATAACAATGATCAGTGAGGCACAGGGATCTCCCCTCATTAACAATGATCAGTGAGGCACAGGGATCTCCCCTCAGTAACAATGATCAGTGAGGCACAGGGATCTCCCCTCATTAACAATGATCAGTGAGTCACTGGGATCTCCCCTCAGTAACAATGATCAGTGAGGCACTGGGGTCTCCCCTCATTAACAATGATCAGCGAGGCACAGGGATCTCCCCTCAGTAACAATGATCAGTGAGGCACTGGGGTCTCCCCTCATTAACAATGATCAGCGAGGCACAGGGATCTCCCCTCAGTAACAATGATCATCGAGTCACAGGGATCTCCCCTCAGTAACAATGATCAGTGAGACACAGGGATCTCCCCTCAGTAACAATGATCATCGAGTCACAGGGACCTCCCCTCAGTAACAATGATCAGTGAGGCACCGGGATCTCCCGTCAGTAACAATGATCAGTGAGTCACAGGGATCTCCCCTCAGTAACAATGATCAGCGAGGCACAGGGATCTCCTCAGTAACAATGATCAGTGAGACACAGGGATCTCCCCTCAGTAACAATGATCATCGAGTCACAGGGACCTCCCCTCAGTAACAATGATCAGTGAGGCACCGGGATCTCCCGTCAGTAACAATGATCAGTGAGTCACAGGGATCTCCCCTCAGTAACAATGATCAGCGAGGCACAGGGATCTCCTCAGTAACAATGATCAGTGAGTCACAGGGATCTCCCCTCAGTAACAATGATCAGCGAGGCACAGGGATCTCCTCAGTAACAATGATCAGTGAGGCACCGGGATCTCCCGTCAGTAACAATGATGGGCCAGGCACAGGAATCTCCACTCAATAACAATGATCAGTGAGGCACAGGGATCTCCCCTCATTAACAATGATCATCGAGTCACAGGAATCTCCCCTCAGTAACAATGATCAGTGAGGCACAGGGATCTCCCCTCATTAACAATGATCATCGAGTCACTGGGATCTCCCCTCAGTAACAATGATCACTGAGGCACTGGGGTCTCCCCTCATTAACAATGATCAGCGAGGCACAGGGATCTCCCCTCAGTAACAATGATCAGTGAGGCACTGGGGTCTCCCCTCATTAACAATGATCAGCGAGGCACAGTGATCTCCCCTCAGTAACAATGATCAGTGAGTCACAGGGATCTCCCCTCAGTAACAATGATCAGTGAGGCACTGGGGTCTCCCCTCAGTAACAATGATCATCGAGTCACAGGGATCGCCCCTCAGTAACAATGATCAGTGAGACACAGGGATCTCCCCTCAGTAACAATGATCAGTGAGGCACCGGGATGTCCCGTCAGTAACAATGATCAGTGAGTCACAGGGATCTCCACTCAATAACAATGATCAGTGAGGCACAGGGATCTCCCCTCATTAACAATGATCATCGAGTCACAGGGATCTCCCCTCAGTAACAATGATCAGTGAGGCACAGGGATCTCCCCTCATTAACAATGATCATCGAGTCACTGGGATCTCCCCTCAATAACAATGATCAGTGAGGCACAGGGATCTCCCCTCATTAACAATGATCATCGAGTCACAGGGATCTCCCCTCAGTAACAATCATCAGTGAGGCACAGGGATCTCCCCTCAGTAACAATGATCAGTGAGGCACAGGGATCTCCCCTCAGTAACAATGATCAGTGAGGCACAGGGATCTCCTCAGTAACAATAATCAGCGAGGCACAGGGATCTCCTCAGTAACAATGATCAGTGAGGCACAGGGATCTCCTCAGTAACAACGATCAGTGAGACACTGGGATCTCCTCAGTAACAATGATCAGCGAGGCACAGGGATCTACCCTCAGTAACAATGATCAGCGAGGCACAGGGATCTCCCCTCAGTAACAATGATCAGTGAGACACAGGGATCTCCCCTCAGTAACAATGATCAGTGAGGCACAGGGATCTCCTCAGTAACAATGATCAGCGAGGCACAGGGATCTCCTCAGTAACAATGATCAGCGAGGCACAGGGATCTCCCCTCAGTAACAATGATCAGTGAGGCACAGGGATCTCCACTCAATAACAATGATCAGCGAGGCACAGGGATCTCCCCTCAGTAACAATGATCAGTGAGTCACAGGGATCTCCTCAGTAACAATCATCATCGAGTCACAGGGATCTCCCCTCAGTAACAATGATCAGTGAGGCACAGGGATCTCCCCTCAGTAACACTGATCAGTGAGGCACAGGGATCTCCCCTCAGTAACAATGATCAGCGAGGCACAGGGATCTCCCCTCAGTAACAATGATCAGTGAGTCACAGGGATCTCCCCTCAGTAACAATGATCAGTGAGGCACAGGGATCTCCCCTCAGTAACAATGATCAGCGAGGCACAGGGATCTCCCCTCAATAACAATGATCAGTGAGGCACAGGGATCTCCTCAGTAACAATGATCAGCGAGGCACAGGTATCTCCCCTCAGTAACAATGATCTGTGAGGCACAGGGATCTCCTCAGTAACAATGATCAGTGAGACACAGGGATCTCCTCAGTAACAATGATCAGCGAGGCACAGGTATCTCCCCTCAGTAACAATGATCAGTGAGGCACAGGGATCTCCTCAGTAACAATGATCATCGAGTCACAGGGATCTCCCCTCATTAGCAGTGATCAGTGAGTCACAGGGATCTCCCCTCATTAGCAGTGATCAGTGAGTCACAGGGATCTCCCCTCAGTAACAATGATCAGTGAGGCACAGGGATCTCCCCTCATTAACAATGATCAGTGAGACACAGGGATCTCCACTCATTAACAATGATCAGTGAGGCACAGGGATCTCCACTCAATAACAATGATCATCGAGTCACAGGAATCTCCCCTCAGTAACAATGATCAGTGAGGCACTGGGGTCTCCCCTCATTAACAATGATCAGCGAGGCACAGGGATCTCCCCTCAGTAACAATGATCATCGAGTCACCGGGATCTCCCCTCAGTAACAATGATCATCGAGTCACAGGTATCTCCCCTCAGTAACAATGATCATCGAGTCACAGGGATCTCCCCTCAGTAACAATGATCATCGAGTCACAGGGATCTCCCCTCAGTAACAATGATCAGTGAGTCACAGGGATGTCCTCAGTAACAATGATCAGCGAGGCACAGGGATCTCCCCTCAGTAACAATGATCAGTGAGGCACAGGGATCTCCTCAGTAACAATGATCAGAGAGGCACAGGGATCACCCCTCAGTAACAACGATCAGTGAGTCACAGGGACCCCCCCTCAATAACAATGATCAGTGAGGCACAGGGATCTCCTCAGTAACAATGATCAGTGAGGCACAAGGATCTCCACTCAGTAACAATGATCAGTGAGGCACAGGGATCTCCCCTCAGTAACAATGATCAGAGAGGCACAGGGATCTCCTCAGTAACAATGATCAGCGAGGCACAGGGATCTCCTCAGTAACAATGATCAGCGAGGCACAGGGATCTCCCCTCAATAACAATGATCAGTGAGGCACAGGGATCTCCTCAGTAACAATGATCAGTGAGGCACAGGGATCTCCTCAGTAACAATGATCAGTGAGGCACAGGGATCTCCCCTCAGTAACAATGATCAGCGAGGCACAGGGATCTCCTCAGTAACAATGATCAGCGAGGCACAGGGATCTCCTCAGTAACAATGATCAGCGAGGCACAGGGATCTCCCCTCAATAACAATGATCAGTGAGGCACAGGGATCTCCTCAGTAACAATGATCAGAGAGGCACAGGGATCTCCCCTCAGTAACAACGATCAGTGAGTCACAGGGACCTCCCCTCAATTACAATAATCAGTGAGGCACAGGGATCTCCTCAGTAACAATAATCAGTGAGGCACAGGGATCTCCTCAGTAACAATGATCATCGAGTCACAGGGATCTCCACTCAGTAACAATGATCAGCGAGGCACAGGGATCTCCCCTCAGTAACAATGATCATCGAGTCACAGGAATCTCCACTCAGTAACAATGATCATCGAGGCACAGGGATCTCCTCAGTAACAATGATCATCGAGTCACAGGGATCTCCACTCAGTAACAATGATCAGCGAGGCACAGGGATCTCCCATCAGTAACAATGATCATCGAGTCACAGGAATCTCCACTCAGTAACAATGATCATCGAGTCACAGGGATCTCCCCCCAGTAACAATGATCATCGAGTCACAGGGATCTCCCCTCAGTAACAATGATCAGCGAGGCACAGAGATCTCCCCTCATTAACAATGATCAGTGAGGCACAGTGATCTCCACTCAATAACAATGATCAGTTAGGCACAGGGATCTCCTCAGTAACAATGATCAGTGAGGCACAGGGATCTCCCCTCAGTAACAATGATCAGTTAGGCACAGGGATCTCCTCAGTAACAATGATCAGCGAGGCACAGGGATGTCCTCAGTAACAATGATCAGTGAGGCACTGGGATCTCCCCTCAGTAACAATGATCATCGAGTCACAGGGATCTCCCCTCAGTAACAATGATCAGTGAGACACAGGGATCTCCCCTCAGTAACAATGATCATCGAGTCACAGGGATCTCCCCTCAGTAACAATGATCAGTGAGGCACCGGGATCTCCCGTCAGTAACAATGATCAGTGAGTCACAGGGATCTCCACTCAATAACAATGATCAGTGAGTCACAGGGATCTCCCCTCATTAACAATGATCATTGAGTCACAGGGATCTCCCCTCAGTAACAATGATCAGTGAGGCACAGGGATCTCCCCTCATTAACAATGATCATCGAGTCACAGGGATCTCCCCTCAATAACAATGATCAGTGAGGCACAGGGATCTCCCCTCATTAACAATGATCATCGAGTCCCAGGGATCTCCCCTCAGTAACAATGATCAGTGAGGCACCGGGATCTCCCGTCAGTAACAATGATCAGTGAGTCACAGGGATCTCCACTCATTAACAATGATCAGTGAGGCACAGGGATCTCCACTCAATAACAATGATCAGTTAGGCACAGGGATCTCCCCTCAGTAACAATCATCAGTGAGGCACTGGGATCTCCCCTCAGTAACAAAGATCATCGAGTCACAGGGATCTCCCCTCAGTAACAATGATCAGTGAGACACAGGGATCTCCCCTCAGTAACAATGATCATCGAGTCACAGGGATCTCCCCTCAGTAACAATGATCAGTGAGGCACCGGGATCTCCCGTCAGTAACAATGATCAGTGAGTCACAGGGATCTCCACTCAATAACAATGATCAGTGAGGCACAGGGATCTCCCCTCATTAACAATGATCATTGAGTCACAGGGATCTCCCCTCAGTAACAATGATCAGTGAGGCACAGGGATCTCCCCTCATTAACAATGATCATCGAGTCACAGGGATCTCCCCTCAATAACAATGATCAGTGAGGCACAGGGATCTCCCCTCATTAACAATGATCATCGAGTCACAGGGATCTCCCCTCAGTAACAATGATCAGTGAGGCACCGGGATCTCCCGTCAGTAACAATGATCAGTGAGTCACAGGGATCTCCACTCAATAACAATGATCAGTGAGGCACAGGGATCTCCCCTCAGTAACAATGATCAGCGAGGCACAGGGATCTCCTCAGTAACAATGATCAGCGAGGCACAGGGATCTCCTCAGTAACAATGATCAGCGAGGCACAGGGATCTCCCCTCAGTAACAACGATCAGTGAGTCACAGGGACCTCCCCTCAATAACAATAATCAGTGAGGCACAGGGATCTCCTCAGTAACAATGATCAGTGAGGCACAGGGATCTCCTCAGTAACAATAATCAGTGAGGCACAGGGATCTCCTCAGTAACAATGATCAGTGAGGCACAGGGATCTCCTCAGTAACAACGATCAGTGAGGCACAGGGATCTCCTCAGTTACAATGATCAGAGAGGCACAGGGATCTCCCCTCAGTAACAATGATCAGCGAGGCACAGGGATCTCCCCTCAGTAACAATGATCAGTGAGACACAGGGATCTCCCCTCAGTAACAATGATCAGTGAGGCACAGGGATCTCCTCAGTAACAATGATCAGCGAGGCACAGGGATCTCCTCAGTAACAATGATCAGCGAGGCACAGGGATCTCCCCTCAGTAACAATGATCAGTGAGGCACAGGGATCTCCCCTCAGTAACAATGATCAGCGAGGCACAGGGATCTCCCCTCAATAACAATGATCAGTGAGGCACAGGGATCTCCTCAGTAACAATGATCAGCGAGGCACAGGGATCTCCCCTCAGTAACAATGATCTGTGAGGCACAGGGATCTCCTCAGTAACAATGATCATCGAGTCACAGGGATCTCCCCTCATTAGCAGTGATCAGTGAGTCACAGGGATCTCCCCTCATTAGCAGTGATCAGTGAGTCACAGGGATCTCCCCTCAGTAACAATGATCAGTGAGGCACAGGGATCTCCCCTCATTAACAATGATCAGTGAGACACAGGGATCTCCCCTCAGTAACAATGATCAGTGAGGCACAGGGATCTCCACTCAATAACAATGATCATCGAGTCACAGGGATCTCCCCTCAGTAACAATGATCAGTGAGGCACTGGGGTCTCCCCTCATTAACAATGATCAGCGAGGCACAGGGATCTCCCCTCAGTAACAATGATCATCGAGTCACAGGGATCTCCCCTCAGTAACAATGATCATCGAGGCACAGGGATCTCCCCTCAGTAACAATGATCAGTGAGGCACAGGGATCTCCTCAGTAACAATGATCAGAGAGGCACAGGGATCTCCTCGTTAACAATAATCAGTGAGGCACAGGGATCTCCTCAGTAACAATGATCAGTGAGGCACAGGGATCTCCTCAGTAACAATGATCAGTGAGGCACAGGGATCTCCACTCAGTAACAATGATCAGCGAGTCACAGGGATCTCCCCTCAGTTACAATGATCAGTGAGGCCCAGGGATCTCCTCAGTAACAATGATCAGCGAGTCACAGGGATGTCCTCAGTAACAATGATCAGCGAGGCACAGGGATCACCCCTCAGTAACAACGATCAGTGAGTCACAGGGACCCCCCCTCAATAACAATGATCAGTGAGGCACAGGGATCTCCACTCAGTAACAATGATCAGCGAGTCACAGGGATCTCCCCTCAGTAACAATGATCAGTGAGGCACAGGGATCTCCCCTCAGTTACAATGATCAGTGAGGCACAGGGATCTCCCCTCAGTAACAATGATCAGTGAGTCACAGGGATGTCCTCAGTAACAATGATCAGCGAGGCACAGGGATCACCCCTCAGTAACAACGATCAGTGAGTCACAGGGACCCCCCCTCAATAACAATGATCAGTGAGGCACAGGGATCTCCTCAGTAACAATGATCAGTGAGGCACAGGGATCTCCACTCAGTAACAATGATCAGTGAGGCACAGGGATCTCCTCAGTAACAATGATCAGCGAGGCACAGGGATCTCCTCAGTAACAATGATCAGCGAGGCACAGGGATCTCCCTTCAATAACAATGATCAGTGAGGCACAGGGATCTCCTCAGTAACAATGATCAGAGAGGCACAGGGATCTCCCCTCAGTAACAACGATCAGTGAGTCACAGGGACCTCCCCTCAATTACAATAATCAGTGAGGCACAGGGATCTCCACTCAATAACAATGATCAGTGAGGCACAGGGATCTCCTCAGTAACAATAATCAGTGAGGCACAGGGATCTCCTCAGTAACAATGATCATCGAGTCACAGGGATCTCCACTCAGTAACAATGATCAGCGAGGCACAGGGATCTCCCATCAGTAACAATGATCATCGAGTCACAGGAATCTCCACTCAGTAACAATGATCATCGAGGCACAGGGATCCCCTCAGTAACAATGATCATCGAGTCACAGGGATCTCCACTCAGTAACAATGATCAGCGAGGCACAGGGATCTCCCATCAGTAACAATGATCATCGAGTCACAGGAATCTCCACTCAGTAACAATGATCATCGAGTCACAGGGATCTCCCCCCAGTAACAATGATCATCGAGTCACAGGGATCTCCCCTCAGTAACAATGATCAGCGAGGCACAGAGATCTCCCCTCATTAACAATGATCAGTGAGGCACAGGGATCTTCACTCAATAACAATGATCAGTTAGGCACAGGGATCTCCCCTCAGTAACAATGATCAGTGAGGCACTGGGATCTCCCCTCAGTAACAATGATCATCGAGTCACAGGGATCCCCTCAGTAACAATGATCAGTGAGTCACAGGGATCTCCCCTCAGTAACAATGATCAGTGAGTCACAGGGATCTCCCCTCAGTAACAATGATCAGTGAGTCACAGGGATCTCCCCTCAGTAACAATGATCAGTGAGACACAGGGATCTCCCCTCAGTAACAATGATCATCGAGTCACAGGGATCTCCCCTCAGTAACAATGATCAGTGAGGCACCGGGATCTCCCGTCAGTAACAATGATCAGTGAGTCACAGGGATCTCCACTCAATAACAATGATCAGTGAGGCACAGGGATCTCCCCTCATTAACAATGATCATTGAGTCACAGGGATCTCCCCTCAGTAACAATGATCAGTGAGGCACAGGGATCTCCCCTCATTAACAATGATCATCGAGTCACAGGGATCTCCCCTCAATAACAATGATCAGTGAGGCACCGGGATCTCCCGTCAGTAACAATGATCAGTGAGTCACAGGGATCTCCACTCAATAACAATGATCAGTGAGGCACAGGGATCTCCACTCAATAACAATGATCAGTTAGGCACAGGGATCTCCCCTCAGTAACAATGATCAGTGAGGCACTGGGATCTCCCCTCAGTAACAATGATCATCGAGTCACAGGGATCTCCACTCAATAACAATGATCAGTGAGGCACAGGGATCTCCACTCAATAACAATGATCAGTTAGGCACAGGGATCTCCCCTCAGTAACAATGATCAGTGAGGCACTGGGATCTCCCCTCAGTAACAATGATCATCGAGTCACAGGGATCTCCCCTCAGTAACAATGATCAGTGAGACACAGGGATCTCCCCTCAGTAACAATGATCATCGAGTCACAGGGATCTCCCCTCAGTAACAATGATCAGTGAGGCACCGGGATCTCCCGTCAGTAACAATGATCAGTGAGTCACAGGGATCTCCACTCAATAACAATGATCAGTGAGGCACAGGGATCTCCCCTCATTAACAATGATCATTGAGTCACAGGGATCTCCCCTCAGTAACAATGATCAGTGAGGCACAGGGATCTCCCCTCATTAACAATGATCATCGAGTCACAGGGATCTCCCCTCAATAACAATAATCAGTGAGGCACAGGGATCTCCCCTCATTAACAATGATCATCGAGTCACAGGGATCTCCCCTCAGTAACAATGATCAGTGAGGCACCGGGATCTCCCGTCAGTAACAATGATCATCGAGTCACAGGGATCTCCACTCAGTAACAATGATCAGTGAGGCACAGGGATCTCCCCTCAGTAACAATGATCAGCGAGGCACAGGGATCTCCTCAGTAACAATGATCAGCGAGGCACAGGGATCTCCTCAGTAACAATGATCAGCGAGGCACAGGGATCTCCCCTCAGTAACAACGATCAGTGAGTCACAGGGACCTCCCCTCAATAACAATAATCAGTGAGGCACAGGGATCTCCTCAGTAACAATGATCAGTGAGGCACAGGGATCTCCTCAGTAACAATAATCAGTGAGGCACAGGGATCTCCTCAGTAACAATGATCAGTGAGGCACAGGGATCTCCTCAGTAACAACGATCAGTGAGACACTGGGATCTCCTCAGTAACAATGATCAGCGAGGCACTGGGATCTCCCCTCAGTAACAATGATCAGCGAGGCACAGGGATCTCCCCTCAGTAACAATGATCAGTGAGGCACAGGGATCTCCCCTCAGTAACAATGATCAGTGAGGCACAGGGATCTCCTCAGTAACAATGATCAGTGAGGCACAGGGATCTCCCCTCAGTAACAATGATCAGCGTGGCACAGGGATCTCCCCTCAGTAACAATGATCAGTGAGGCACAGGGATCTCCTCAGTAACAATGATCAGCGAGGCACAGGGATCTCCCCTCAGTAACAATGATCAGTGAGGCACAGGGATCTCCTCAGTAACAATGATCAGAGAGGCACAGGGATCTGCTCAGTAACAATGATCAGTGAGGCACAGGGATCTCCTCGTTAACAATAATCAGTGAGGCACAGGGATCTCCTCAGTAACAATGATCAGAGAGGCACAGGGATCTGCTCAGTAACAATGATCAGTGAGGCACAGGGATCTCCTCGTTAACAATAATCAGTGAGGCACAGGGATCTCCTCAGTAACAATGATCAGTGAGGCACAGGGATCTCCTCAGTAACAATGATCAGTGAGACACAGAGATCTCCTCAGTAACAACGATCAGTGAGACACAGGGATCTCCTCAGTAACAATGATCAGCGAGGCACAGGGATCTCCCCTCAGTAACAATGATCAGCGAGGCACAGGGATCTCCCCTCAGTAACAATGATCAGTGAGGCACAGGGATCTCCCCTCAGTAACAATGATCAGTGAGGCACAGGGATCTCCCCTCAGTAACAATGATCAGTGAGGCACAGGGATCTCCTCAGTAACAATGATCAGTGAGGCACAGGTATCTCCCCTCAGTAACAATGATCAGCGAGGCATAGGGATCTCCCCTCAGTAACAATGATCAGTGAGGCACAGGGATCTCCCCTCAGTAACAATGATCAGTGAGTCACAGGGATCTCCTCAGTAACAATGATCAGTGAGGCACAGGGATCTCCCCTCAGTAACAATGATCAGTGAGTCACAGGGATCTCCTCAGTAACAATGATCAGTGAGGCACAGGGATCTCCTCAGTAACAATGATCAGTGAGACACTGGGAACTCCTCAGTAACAATGATCAGTGAGGCACAGGGATCTCCTCAGTAACAATGATCAGCGAGGCACAGGGATCTCCCCTCAGTAACAATGATCAGCGAGTCACAGGGATCTCCCCTCATTAGCAGTGATCAGTGAGTCACAGGGATCTCCCCTCAGTAACAATGATCAGTGAGTCACAGGGATCTCCCCTCAGTAACAATGATCAGTGAGGCACAGGGATCTCCCCTCATTAACAATGATCAGTGAGACACAGGGATCTCCCCTCAGTAACAATGATCAGCGAGGCACAGTGATCTCCCCTCAGTAACAATGATCAGTGAGTCACAGGGATCTCCCCTCAGTAACAATGATCATCGAGTCACAGGGATCTCCCCTCAGTAACAATGATCAGTGAGGCACAGGGATCTCCCCTCAGTAACAATGATCAGTGAGGCACCAGGATCTCCCGTCAGTAACAATGATCAGTGAGTCACAGGGATCTCCACTCAATAACAATCATCAGTGAGGCTCAGGGATCTCCCCTCATTAACAATGATCATCGAGTCACAGGGATCTCCCCTCAGTAACAATGATCAGTGAGGCACAGGGATCTCCCCTCATTAACAATGATCAGTGAGGCACTGGGATCTCCCCTCAGTAACAATGATCATCGAGTCACAGGGATCCCCTCAGTAACAATGATCAGTGAGTCACAGGGATCTCCCCTCAGTAACAATGATCAGTGAGTCACAGGGATCTCCCCTCAGTAACAATGATCAGTGAGTCACAGGGATCTCCCCTCAGTAACAATGATCAGTGAGACACAGGGATCTCCCCTCAGTAACAATGATCATCGAGTCACAGGGATCTCCCCTCAGTAACAATGATCAGTGAGGCACAGGGATCTCCCCTCAATAACAATGATCAGTGAGGCACAGGGATCTCCCCTCATTAACAATGATCATTGAGTCACAGGGATCTCCCCTCAATAACAATGATCAGTGAGGCACAGGGATCTCCACTCAATAACAATGATCAGTTAGGCACAGGGATCTCCCCTCAGTAACAATGATCAGTGAGGCACTGGGATCTCCCCTCAGTAACAATGATCATCGAGTCACAGGGATCTCCCCTCAGTAACAATGATCAGTGAGACACAGGGATCTCCCCTCAGTAACAATGATCATCGAGTCACAGGGATCTCCCCTCAGTAACAATGATCAGTGAGGCACCGGGATCTCCCGTCAGTAACAATGATCAGTGAGTCACAGGGATCTCCACTCAATAACAATGATCAGTGAGGCACAGGGATCTCCCCTCATTAACAATGATCATTGAGTCACAGGGATCTCCCCTCAGTAACAATGATCAGTGAGGCACAGGGATCTCCCCTCATTAACAATGATCATCGAGTCACAGGGATCTCCCCTCAATAACAATAATCAGTGAGGCACAGGGATCTCCCCTCATTAACAATGATCATCGAGTCACAGGGATCTCCCCTCAGTAACAATGATCAGTGAGGCACCGGGATCTCCCGTCAGTAACAATGATCATCGAGTCACAGGGATCTCCACTCAGTAACAATGATCAGTGAGGCACAGGGATCTCCCCTCAGTAACAATGATCAGCGAGGCACAGGGATCTCCTCAGTAACAATGATCAGCGAGGCACAGGGATCTCCTCAGTAACAATGATCAGCGAGGCACAGGGATCTCCCCTCAGTAACAACGATCAGTGAGTCACAGGGACCTCCCCTCAATAACAATAATCAGTGAGGCACAGGGATCTCCTCAGTAACAATGATCAGTGAGGCACAGGGATCTCCTCAGTAACAATAATCAGTGAGGCACAGGGATCTCCTCAGTAACAATGATCAGTGAGGCACAGGGATCTCCTCAGTAACAACGATCAGTGAGACACTGGGATCTCCTCAGTAACAATGATCAGCGAGGCACTGGGATCTCCCCTCAGTAACAATGATCAGCGAGGCACAGGGATCTCCCCTCAGTAACAATGATCAGTGAGGCACAGGGATCTCCCCTCAGTAACAATGATCAGTGAGGCACAGGGATCTCCTCAGTAACAATGATCAGTGAGGCACAGGGATCTCCCCTCAGTAACAATGATCAGCGTGGCACAGGGATCTCCCCTCAGTAACAATGATCAGTGAGGCACAGGGATCTCCTCAGTAACAATGATCAGCGAGGCACAGGGATCTCCCCTCAGTAACAATGATCAGTGAGGCACAGGGATCTCCTCAGTAACAATGATCAGAGAGGCACAGGGATCTGCTCAGTAACAATGATCAGTGAGGCACAGGGATCTCCTCGTTAACAATAATCAGTGAGGCACAGGGATCTCCTCAGTAACAATGATCAGAGAGGCACAGGGATCTGCTCAGTAACAATGATCAGTGAGGCACAGGGATCTCCTCGTTAACAATAATCAGTGAGGCACAGGGATCTCCTCAGTAACAATGATCAGTGAGACACAGAGATCTCCTCAGTAACAACGATCAGTGAGACACAGGGATCTCCTCAGTAACAATGATCAGCGAGGCACAGGGATCTCCCCTCAGTAACAATGATCAGCGAGGCACAGGGATCTCCCCTCAGTAACAATGATCAGTGAGGCACAGGGATCTCCCCTCAGTAACAATGATCAGTGAGGCACAGGGATCTCCCCTCAGTAACAATGATCAGTGAGGCACAGGGATCTCCTCAGTAACAATGATCAGTGAGGCACAGGTATCTCCCCTCAGTAACAATGATCAGCGAGGCATAGGGATCTCCCCTCAGTAACAATGATCAGTGAGGCACAGGGATCTCCCCTCAGTAACAATGATCAGTGAGTCACAGGGATCTCCTCAGTAACAATGATCAGTGAGGCACAGGGATCTCCCCTCAGTAACAATGATCAGTGAGTCACAGGGATCTCCTCAGTAACAATGATCAGTGAGGCACAGGGATCTCCTCAGTAACAATGATCAGTGAGACACTGGGATCTCCTCAGTAACAATGATCAGTGAGGCACAGGGATCTCCTCAGTAACAATGATCAGCGAGGCACAGGGATCTCCCCTCAGTAACAATGATCAGCGAGTCACAGGGATCTCCCCTCATTAGCAGTGATCAGTGAGTCACAGGGATCTCCCCTCAGTAACAATGATCAGTGAGTCACAGGGATCTCCCCTCAGTAACAATGATCAGTGAGGCACAGGGATCTCCCCTCATTAACAATGATCAGTGAGACACAGGGATCTCCCCTCAGTAACAATGATCAGTGAGTCACAGGGATCTCCCCTCAGTAACAATGATCATCGAGTCACAGGGATCTCCCCTCAGTAACAATGATCAGTAAGGCACCAGGATCTCCCGTCAGTAACAATGATCAGTGAGTCACAGGGATCTCCACTCAATAACAATCATCAGTGAGGCTCAGGGATCTCCCCTCATTAACAATGATCATCGAGTCACAGGGATCTCCCCTCAGTAACAATGATCAGTGAGGCACAGGGATCTCCCCTCATTAACAATGATCATCGAGTCACAGGGATCTCCCCTCAGTAACAATGATCAGTGAGGCACCGGGATCTCCCGTCAGTAACAATGATCAGTGAGTCACAGGGATCTCCACTCAATAACAATGATCAGTGAGGCACAGGGATCTCCCCTCAGTAACAATGATCAGCGAGGCACAGGGATCTCCTCAGTAACAATGATCAGCGAGGCACAGGGATCTCCTCAGTAACAATGATCAGCGAGGCACAGGGATCTCCCCTCAGTAACAATGATCAGTAAGGCACAGGGATCTCCTCAGTAACAATGATCAGAGAGGCACAGGGATCTCCCCTCAGTAACAACGATCAGTGAGTCACAGGGACCTCCCCTCAATTACAATAATCAGTGAGGCACAGGGATCTCCTCAGTAACAATGATCAGTGAGGCACAGGGATCTCCTCAGTAACAATAATCAGTGAGGCACAGGGATCTCCTCAGTAACTATGATCAGTGAGACACAGGGATCTCCTCAGTAACAACAATCAGTAAGACACAGGGATCTCCTCAGTAACAATGATCAGCGAGGCACAGGGATCTCCTCAGTAACAATGATCAGCGAGGCACAGGGATCTCCCCTCAGTAACAATAATCAGAGAGGCACAGGGATCTCCTCAGTAACAACGATCAGTGAGTCACAGGGACCTCCCCTCAATAACAATAATCAGTGAGGCACAGGGATCTCCTCAGTAACAATAATCAGTGAGGCACAGGGATCTCCTCAGTAACAATGATCATCGAGTCACAGGGATCTCCCCTCAGTAACAATCATCAGCGAGGCACAGGGATCTCCCCCCAGTAACAATGATCATCGAGTCACAGAGATCTCCCCTCATTAACAATGATCAGTGAGGCACAGGGATCTCCACTCAGTAACAATGATCAGCGAGGCACAGGGATCTCCCCTCAGTAACAATGATCAGCGAGGCACAGAGATCTCCCCTCATTAACAATGATCAGTGAGGCACAGTGATCTCCACTCAATAACAATGATCAGTGAGGCACAGGGATCTCCCCTCATTAACAATGATCAGTGAGGCACAGTGATCTCCACTCAATAACAATGATCAGTGAGGCACAGGGATCTCCACTCAATAACAATGATCAGCGAGGCACAGGGATCTCCCCTCAGTAACAATCATCAGTGAGGCACAGGGATCTCCTCAGTAACAATGATCAGTGAGGTACAGGGATCTCCCCTCAGTAACAATGATCATCGAGGCACAGGGATCTCCCCTCAGTAACAATGATCATCGAGTCACAGGGATCTCCTCAGTAACAATGATCAGTGAGGCACAGGGATCTCCTCAGTAACAATGATCAGCGAGGCACAGGGATCTCCCCTCAGTAACAATGATCATCGAGGCACAGGGATCTCCCCTCAGTAACAATGATCAGTGAGGCACAGGGATCTCCTCAGTAACAATGATCAGTGAGGCACAGGGATCTCCTCAGTAACAATGATCAGTGAGGCACAGGGATCTCCCCTCAGTAACAATGATCAGCGAGGCACAGGGATCTCCCCTCAGTATCAATGATCAGTGAGTCACTGGGGTCTCCCCTCATTAACAATGATCAGCGAGGCACAGGGATCTCCCCTCAGTAACAATGATCAGTGAGGCACTGGGGTCTCCCCTCATTAACAATGATCAGCGAGGCACAGGGATCTCCCCTCAGTAACAATGATCATCGAGTCACAGGGATCTCCCCTCAGTAACAATGATCAGTGAGACACAGGGATCTCCCCTCAGTAACAATGATCATCGAGTCACAGGGATCTCCCCTCAGTAACAATGATCAGTGAGGCACCGGGATCTCCCGTCAGTAACAATGATCAGTGAGTCACAGGGATCTCCACTCAATAACAATGATCAGTGAGGCACAGGGATCTCCCCTCATTAACAATGATCATCGAGTCACAGGGATCTCCCCTCAGTAACAATGATCAGTGAGGCACAGGGATCTCCCCTCATTAACAATGATCATCGAGTCACAGGGATCTCCCCTCAATAACAATGATCAGTGAGGCACAGGGATCTCCCCTCATTAACAATGATCATCGAGTCACGGGGATCTCCCCTCAGTAACAATGATCAGTGAGGCACCGGGATCTCCCGTCAGTAACAATGATCAGTAAGTCACAGGGATCTCCACTCAATAACAATGATCAGTGAGGCACAGGGATCTCCCCTCAGTAACAATGATCAGCGAGGCACAGGGATCTCCTCAGTAACAATGATCAGCGAGGCACAGGGATCTCCTCAGTAACAATGATCAGCGAGGCACAGGGATCTCCCCTCAGTAACAATGATCAGTGAGTCACAGGGATCTCCCATCAGTAACAATGATCAGTGAGGCACAGGGATCTCCCCTCAGTAACAATGATTAGCGAGGCACAGGGATCTCCCCTCAGTAACAATGATCAGCGAGGCACAGGGATCTCCTCAGTAACAATGATCAGCGAGGCACAGGGATCTCCTCAGTAACAATGATCAGCGAGGCACAGGGATCTCCCCTCAGTAACAATGATCAGTGAGTCACAGGGATCTCCCCTCAGTAACAATGATCAGTGAGGCACAGGGATCTCCCCTCAGTAACAATGATCAGCGAGGCACAGGGATCTCCTCAGTAACAATGATCACCGAGGCACAGGGATCTCCTCAGTAACAATGATCATCGAGGCACAGGGATCTCCTCAGTAACAATGATCAGCGAGGCACAGGGATCTCCCCTCAGTAACAATGATCAGTGAGGCACAGGGATCTCCACTCAATAACAATGATCAGTGAGGCACAGGGATCTCCCCTCAGTAACAATGATCAGTGAGGCACAGGGATCTCCACTCAATAACAATGATCAGTGAGGCACAGGGATCTCCTCAGTAACAATGATCAGTGAGGCACAGGGATCTCCCCTCAGTAACAATGATCAGCGTGGCACAGGGGTCTCCCCTCAGTAACAATGATCAGTGAGGCACAGGGATCTCCTCAGTAACAATGATCAGCGAGGCACAGGGATCTCCCCTCAGTAACAATGATCAGTGAGGCACAGGGATCTCCTCAGTAACAATGATCAGTGAGTCACAGGGATCTCCCCTCAGTAACAATGATCAGTGAGGCACAGGATCTCCTCAGTAACAATGATCAGAGAGGCACAGGGATCCCCTCAGTAACAATGATCAGTGAGTCACAGGATCTCCACTCAATAACAATGATCAGTGAGGCACAGGGATCTCCTCAGTAACAATGATCAGTGAGGCACAGGGATCTCCTCAGTAACAATGATCAGCGAGGCACAGGGATCTCCTCAGTAACAATGATCAGTGAGGCACAGGGATCCCCTCAGTAACAATGATCAGTGAGGCACAGGGATCTCCTCAGTAACAATGATCAGTGAGTCACAGGGATCTCCCCTCAGTAACAATGATCAGTGAGTCACAGGGATCTCCACTCAATAACAATGATCAGTGAGGCACAGGGATCTCCTCAGTAACAATGATCAGTGAGTCACAGAGATCTCCCGTCAGTAACAATGATCAGTGAGTCACAGGGATCTCCACTCAATAACAATGATCAGTGAGGCACAGGGATCTCCCCTCAATAACAATGATCAGTGAGGCACAGGGATCACCCCTCAGTAACAATGATCAGTGAGGCACAGGGATCTCCCCTCAGTATCAATGATCAGTGAGGCACAGGGACCTCCACTCAGTAACAATGATCAGCGAGGCACAGGGATCTCCCCTCAGTAACAATGATCAGTGAGTCACAGGGATCTCCACTCAATAACAATGATCAGAGAGGCACAG
The DNA here is from genome assembly GCF_030144855.1 of Hypanus sabinus. NCBI lineage: Eukaryota > Metazoa > Chordata > Chondrichthyes > Myliobatiformes > Dasyatidae > Hypanus > Hypanus sabinus. Next base: position 642,226 of record NW_026778950.1, on the reverse strand, counting down.
GAATCTCCTCAGTAACAATGATCAGTGAGGCACAGGGATCTCCTCGTTAACAATAATCAGTGAGGCCCAGGGATCTCCTCAGTAACAATGATCAGTGAGACACAGGGATCTCCTCAGTAACAACGATCAGTGAGACACAGGGATCTCCCCTCAGTAACAATGATCAGCGAGGCACAGGGATCTCCCCTCAGTAACAATGATCAGTGAGGCACAGGGATCTCCCCTCAGTAACAATGATCAGTGAGGCACAGGAATCTCCCCTCAGTAACAATGATCAGTGAGGCACAGGGATCTCCTCAGTAACAATGATCAGTGAGGCACAGGTATCTCCCCTCAGTAACAATGATCAGCGAGGCACAGGGATCTCCCCTCAGTAACAATGATCAGTGAGGCACAGGGATCTCCTCAGTAACAATGATCAGTGAGTCACAGGGATCTCCCCTCATTAGCAGTGATCAGTGAGTCACAGGGATCTCCCCTCATTAGCAGTGATCAGTGAGTCACAGGGATCTCCCCTCAGTAACAATGATCAGTGAGGCACAGGGATCTCCCCTCAGTAACAATGATCAGTGAGGCACAGGGATCTCCACTCAATAACAATGATCATCGAGTCACAGGGATCTCCCCTCAGCAACAATGATCAGTGAGGCACTGGGGTCTCCCCTCATTAACAATGATCAGCGAGGCACAGGGATCTCCTCTCAGTAACAATGATCATCGAGTCACAGGGATCTCCCCTCAGTAACAATGATCATCGAGTCACAGGGATCTCCCATCAGTAACAATGATCAGTGAGGCACCAGGATCTCCCGTCAGTAACAATGATCAGTGAGTCACAGGGATCTCCACTCAAAAACAATGATCAGTGAGGCACAGGGATCTCCCCTCATTAACAATGATCAGCGAGGCACAGGGATCTCCTCAGTAACAATGATCAGCGAGGCACAGGGATCTCCCCTCAGTAACAATAATCAGAGAGGCACAGGGATCTCCTCAGTAACAACCATCAGTGAGTCACAGGGACCTCCCCTCAATAACAATAGTCAGTGAGGCACAGGGATCTCCTCAGTAACAATAATCAGTGAGGCACAGGGATCTCCTCAGTAACAATGATCATCGAGTCACAGGGATCTCCCCTCAGTAACAATCATCAGCGAGGCACAGGGATCTCCCCTCAGTAACAATGATCATCGAGTCACAGGAATCTCCACTCAGTAACAATGATCATCGAGTCACAGGGATCTCCCCCCAGTAACAATGATCATCGAGTCACAGGGATCTCCCCTCAGTAACAATGATCAGCGAGGCACAGAGATCTCCCCTCATTAACAATGATCAGTGAGGCACAGTGATCTCCACTCAATAACAATGATCAGTGAGGCACAGGGATCTCCACTCAATAACAATGATCAGTGAGGCACAGGGATCTCCTCAGTAACAATGATCAGTGAGTCACTGGGGTCTCCCCTCATTAACAATGATCAGCGAGGCACAGGGATCTCCCCTCAGTAACAATGATCAGCGAGGCACAGGGATCTCCCCTCAGTAACAATGATCATCGAGTCACAGGGATCTCCCCTCAGTAACAATGATCAGTGAGACACAAGGATCTCCCCTCAGTAACAATGATCATCGAGTCACAGGGATCTCCCCTCAGTAACAATGATCAGTGAGGCACCGGGATCTCCCGTCAGTAACAATGATCAGTGAGTCACAGGGATCTCCCCTCAATAACAATGATCAGTGAGGCACAGGGATCTCCCCTCATTAACAATGATCATCGAGTCACAGGGATCTCCCCTCAGTAACAATGATCAGTGAGGCACCGGGATCTCCCGTCAGTAACAATGATCAGTGAGTCACAGGGATCTCCACTCAATAACAATGATCAGTGAGGCACAGGGATCTCCCCTCAGTAACAATGATCAGCGAGGCACAGGGATCTCCTCAGTAACAATGATCAGCGAGGCACAGGGATCTCCTCAGTAACAATGATCAGCGAGGCACAGGGATCTCCCCTCAGTAACAATGATCAGTGAGTCACAGGGATCTCCCCTCAGTAACAATGATCAGTGAGGCACAGGGATCTCCCCTCAGTAACAATGATCAGCGAGGCACAGGGATCTCCTCAGTAACAATGATCAGCGAGGCACAGGGATCTCCTCAGTAACAATGATCAGCGAGGCACAGGGATCTCCCCTCAGTAACAATGATCAGTGAGGCACAGGGATCTCCCCTCAGTAACAATGATCAGTGAGGCACAGGGATCTCCCCTCAGTAACAATGATCAGTGAGGCACAGGGATCTCCTCAGTAACAATGATCAGTGAGGCACAGGGATCTCCCCTCAGTAACAATGATCAGCGTGGCACAGGGGTCTCCCCTCAGTAACAATGATCAGTGAGGCACAGGGATCTCCTCAGTAACAATGATCAGCGAGGCACAGGGATCTCCCCTCAGTAACAATGATCAGTGAGTCACAGGGATCTCCCCTCAGTAACAATGATCAGCGAGGCACAGGGATCTCCTCAGTAACAATGATCAGTGAGGCACAGGGATCTCCACTCAATAACAATAATCAGTGAGGCCCAGGGATCTCCTCAGTAACAATGATCAGTGAGACACAGGGATCTCCTCAGTAACAACGATCAGTGAGACACAGGGATCTCCTCAGTAACAATGATCAGCAAGGCACAGGGTTCTCCCCTCAGTAACAATGATCAGCGAGGCACAGGGATCTCCTCAGTAACAATGATCAGTGAGGCACAGGTATCTCCTCAGTAACAATGATCAGTGAGTCACAGGGATCTCCTCAGTAACAATGATCAGTGAGGCACAGGGATCTCCACTCAGTAACAATGATCAGTGAGTCACAGGGATCTCCCCTCATTAGCAGTGATCAGTGAGTCACAGGGATCTCCCCTCATTAGCAGTGATCAGTGAGTCACAGGGATCTCCCCTCATTAGCAGTGATCAGTGAGTCACAGGGATCTCCCCTCAGTAACAATGATCAGTGAGGCACAGGGATCTCCACTCAATAACAATGATCATCGAGTCACAGGGATCTCCCCTCAGCAACAATGATCAGTGAGGCACAGGGATCTCCCCTCATTAACAATGATCAGCGAGTCACAGGGATCTCCCATCAGTAACAATGATCAGCGAGGCACAGGGATCTCCCCTCAGCAACAATGATCAGTGAGGCACAGGGATCTCCCCTCATTAACAATGATCAGCGAGTCACAGGGGTCTCCCCTCATTAACAATGATCAGCGAGGCACAGGGATCTCCTCTCAGTAACAATGATCATCGAGTCACAGGGATCTCCCATCAGTAACAATGATCAGTGAGTCACAGGGATCTCCCCTCAGTAACAATGATCAGTGAGGCACAGGGATCTCCCCTCATTAACAATGATCAGTGAGTCACAGGGATCTCCCCTCAGTAACAATGATCATCGAGTCACAGGGATCTCCCCTCAGTAACAATGATCAGTGAGGCACAGGGATCTCCTCATTAACAATGATCAGTGAGTCACAGGGATCTCCCCTCAGTAACAATGATCATCGAGTCACAGGGATCTCCCCTCAGTAACAATGATCAGTGAGGCACAGGGATCTCCTCAATAACAATGATCAGTGAGGCACCGGGATCTCCCGTCAGTAACAATGATCAGAGAGGCACAGGGATCTCCCGTCAGTAACAATGATCAGTGAGACACAGGGATCTCCCCTCAGTAACAATGATCAGCGAGGCACAGGGATCTCCCCTCAGTAACAATGATCAGCGAGGCACAAGGATCTCCCCTCAGTAACAATGATCAGTGAGGCACAGGAATTTCCCCTCAGTAACAATGATCAGTGAGACACAGGGATCTCCCCTCAGTAACAATGATCAGTGAGGCACAGGGATCTCCCCTCAGTAACAATGATCAGCGAGGCACAGGGATCTCCCCTCAGTAACAATGATCAGTGAGGCACAGGGATCTCCTCAGTAACAATGATCAGTGAGGCACAGAGATCTCCTCAGTAACAATGATCAGCGAGTCACGGGGATCTCCTCAGTAACAATGATCAGTGAGGCACAGGGATCTCCCCTCAGTAACAATGATCAGTGAGGCACAGGAATTTCCCCTCAGTAACAATGATCAGTGAGACACAGGGATCTCCCCTCAGTAACAATGATCAGTGAGGCACAGGGATCTCCCCTCAGTAACAATGATCAGTGAGTCACAGGGATCTCCCCTCATTAGCAGTGATCAGTGAGTCACAGGGATCTCCCCTCAGTAACAATGATCAGTGAGTCACAGGGATCTCCCCTCATTAACAATGATCAGTGAGACACAGGGATCTCCCCTCAGTAACAATGATCAGTGAGGCACAGGGATCTCCACTCAATAACAATGATCATCGAGTCACAGGGATCTCCCCTCAGTAACAATGATCAGTGAGGCACAGGGATCTCCCGTCAGTAACAATGATCAGTGAGTCACAGGGATCTCCCCTCATTAGCAGTGATCAGTGAGTCACAGGGATCTCCCCTCAGTAACAATGATCAGTGAGGCACAGGGATCTCCCCTCATTAACAATGATCAGTGAGACACAGGGATCTCCCCTCAGTAACAATGATCAGTGAGGCACAGGGATCTCCACTCAATAACAATGATCATCGAGTCACAGGGATCTCCCCTCAGTAACAATGATCAGTGAGGCACCGGGATCTCCCGTCCGTAACAATGATCAGTGAGTCACAGGGATCTCCCCTCAGTAACAATGATCAGTGAGGCACTGGGGTCTCCCCTCATTAACAATGATCAGCGAGGCACAGGGATCTCCTCTCAGTAACAATGATCATCGAGTCACAGGGATCTCCCATCAGTAACAATGATCAGTGAGGCACCAGGATCTCCCGCCAGTAACAATGATCAGTGAGTCACAGGGATCTCCACTCAATAACAATGATCAGTGAGGCACAGGGATCTCCCCTCATTAACAATGATCATCGAGTCACAGGGATCTCCCCTCAGTAACAATGATCAGTGAGACACAGGGATCTCCCCTCATTAACAATGATCAGTGAGGCACAGGGATCTCCACTCAGTAACAATGATCAGTGAGGCACAGGGATCTCCCCTCATTAACAATGATCATCGAGTCACAGGGATCTCCCCTCAGTAACAATGATCAGTGAGGCACAGGGATCTCCCCTCAGTAACAATGATCAGTGAGGCACAGGGATCTCCCCTCATTAACAATGATCATCGAGTCACAGGGATCTCCCCTCAGTAACAATGATCAGTGAGGCACCGGGATCTCCCGTCAGTAACAATGATCAGTGAGTCACAGGGATCTCCACTCAATAACAATGATCAGTGAGGCACAAGGATCTCCCCTCAGTATCAATGATCAGCGAGGCACAGGGATCTCCTCAGTAACAATGATCAGTGAGTCACAGGGATCTCTCCTCAGTAACAATGATCAGCGAGGCACAGTGATCTCCTCAGTAACAATGATCAGCGAGGCACAGGGATCTCCCCTCAGTAACAATGATCAGTGAGGCACAGGGATCTCCTCAGTAACAATGATCAGAGAGACACAGGGATCTCCCCTCAGTAACAACGATCAGTGACTCACAGGGACCTCCCCTCAATTACAATAATCAGTGAGGCACAGGGATCTCCTCAGTAACAATAATCAGTGAGGCACAGGGATCTCCTCAGTAACAACGATCAGTGAGACACAGGGATCTCCTCAGTAACAATGATCAGCGAGGCACAGGGATCTCCTCAGTAACAACGATCAGTGAGTCACAGGGATCTCCCCTCAGTAACAATGATCAGCGAGGCACAGGGATCTCCTCAGTAACAATGATCAGCGAGGCACAGGGATCTCCCCTCAGTAACAATGATCAGCGAGGCACAGGGATCTCCCCTCAGTAACAATGATCAGTGAGGCACAGGGATCTCCCCTCAGTAACAACGATCAGTGAGGCACAGGGATCTCCTCAGTAACAATGATCAGTGAGGCACAGGGATCTCCTCAGTAACAATGATCAGAGAGGCACAGGTATCTCCCCTCAGTAACAACAATCAGTGAGTCACAGGGACCTCCCCTCAATAACAATATTCAGTGAGACACAGGGATCTCCTCAGTAACAATGATCAGCGAGGCACAGGGATCTCCCCTCAGTAACAATGATCAGCGAGGCACAGGGATCTCCCCTCAGTAACAATGATCAGTGAGTCACAGGGATCTCCCCTCAGTAACAATGATCAGCGAGGCACAGGGATCTCCTCAGTAACAATGATCAGCGAGGCACAGGGATCTCCCCTCAGTAACAATGATCAGCGAGTCACAGGGATCTCCTCAGTAACTATGATCAGTGAGACACAGGGATCTCCTCAGTAACAATAATCAGTGAGGCACAGGGATCTCCTCAGTAACAATAATCAGTGAGGCACAGGGATCTCCTCAGTAACTATGATCAGTGAGACACAGGGATCTCCTCAGTAACAATGATCAGAGAGGCACAGGGATCTCCTCAGTAACAATGATCAGTGAGTCACAGGGATCTCCTCAGTAACAATAATCAGTGAGGCACAGGGATCTCCTCAGTAACAATAATCAGTGAGGCACAGGGATCTCCTCAGTAACAATGATCAGTGAGGCACAGCGATCTCCTCAGTAACAATAATCAGTGAGGCACAGGGATCTCCTCAGTAACTATGATCAGTGAGACACAGGGATCTCCTCAGTAACAATGATCAGAGAGGCACAGGGATCTCCCCTCAGTAACAACGATCAGTGAGTCACAGGGTCCTCCCCTCAATAACAATAATCAGTGAGGCACAGGGATCTCCTCAGTAACAATGATCAGTGAGACACAGGGATCTCCTCAGTAACAACGATCAGTGAGTCACAGGGACCTCCCCTCAATAACAATAATCAGTGAGGCACAGGGATCTCCTCAGTAACAATGATCAGTGAGACACAGGGATCTCCTCAGTAACAATGTTCAGCGAGGCACAGGGATCTCCTCAGTAACAACGATCAGTGAGACACAGGGATCTCCTCAGTAACAATGATCAGCGAGGCACAGGGATCTCCCCTCAGTAACAATGATCAGCGAGGCACAGGGATCTCCCCTCAGTAACAATGATCAGTGAGGCACAGGGATCTCCCCTCAGTAACAATGATCAGTGAGGCACAGGGATCTCCACTCAATAACAATGATCAGCGAGGCACAGGGATCTCCTCAGTAACAATGATCAGTGAGGCACAGGGATCTCCCCTCAGTAACAATTATCAGCGAGGCACAGGGATCTCTCCTCAGTAACAATGATCAGCGAGGAACAGGGATCTCCCCACAGTAACAATGATCAGTGAGGCACAGGGATCTCCCCTCAGTAACAATGATCAGTGAGGCACAGGGATCTCCCCTCAGTAACTATGATCAGTGAGGCACAGGGATCTCCTCAGTAACAATGATCAGTGAGGCACAGGGATCTCCCCTCAGTAACAATGATGAGCGAGGCACAGGGATCTCCTCAGTAACAATGATCAGTGAGGCACGGGGATCTCCCCTCAGTAACAATGATCAGTGAGACACAGGGATCTCCTCAGTAACAATGATCAGCGAGGCACAGTGATCTCTCCTCAGTAACAATGATCAGCGAGGCACAGGGATCTCCCCTCAGTAACAATGATCAGTGAGGCACAGGGATCTCCCCTCAGTAACAATGATCAGCGAGGCACAGGGATCTCCTCAGTGACAATGATCAGTGAGGAACAGGGATCTCCCCTCAGTAACAATGATCAGCGAGGCACAGTGATCTCCCCTCAGTAACAATGATCGGTGAGACAGGGATCTCCCCTCAGTGACAATGATCAGTGAGACACAGGGATCTCCTCAGTGACAATGATCAGTGAGGAACAGGGATCTCTCCTCAGTAACAATGATCAGTGAGGAACAGGGATCTCCCCTCAGTAACAATTATCAGTGAGTCACAGGGATCTCCCCTCAGTAACAATGATCAGCGAGGCACAGGGATCTCTCCTCAGTAACAATGATCAGTGAGGCACAGGGATCTCCTCAGTAACAATGATCAGTGAGTCACAGGGATCTCCCCTCATTAGCAGTGATCAGTGAGTCACAGGGACCTCCCCTCATTTGCAGTGATCAGTGAGTCACAGGGATCTCCCCTCAGTAACAATGATCAGTGAGGCACAGGGATCTCCCCTCATTAACAATGATCAGTGAGACACAGGGATCTCCTCAGTAACAATGATCAGTGAGGAACAGGGATCTCCACTCAGTAACAATGATCAGTGAGGCACAGGGATCTCCTCAGTAACAATGATCACTGAGGCACAGGGATCTCCTCAGTAACAATGATCACCGAGGTACAGGGATCTCCTCAGTAACAATAATCAGTGAGGCACAGGGATCTCCCCTCAGTAACAATGATCAGCGAGGCACAGGGATCTCCCCTCAGTAACAATGATCAGTGAGGCACAGGGATCTCCCCTCAGTAACAATGGTCAGCGAGGCACAGGGATCAGCCCTCAGTAACAATGATCAGCGAGTCACAGGGATCTCCTCAGTAACAGTGATCAGTGAGTCACAGGGATCTCCACTCAATAACAATGATCAGTGAGGCACAGGGATCTCCACTCAATAACAATGATCAGCGAGGCACAGGGATCTCCTCAGTAACAATGATCAGTGAGGCACAGGGATCTCCCCTCAGTAACAATGATCAGCGAGGCACAGGGATCTCTCCTCAGTAACAATGATCAGCGAGGCACAGGGATCTCCCCTCATTAACAATGATCATCGAGTCACAGGGATCTCCCCACAGTAACAATGATCAGTGAGGCACAGGGATCTCCCCTCAGTGACAATGATCAGTGAGACACAGGGATCTCCTCAGTGACAATGATCAGTGAGGAACAGGGATCTCTCCTCAGTAACAATGATCAGTGAGGAACAGGGATCTCCTCAGTAACAATGATCAGCGAGGCACAGGGATCTCCCCTCAGTAACAATTATCAGTGAGTCACAGGGATCTCCCCTCAGTAACAATGATCAGCGAGGCACAGGGATCTCTCCTCAGTAACAATGATCAGTGAGGCACAGGGATCTCCTCAGTAACAATGATCATCGAGTCACAGGGATCTCCCCTCATTAGCAGTGATCAGTGAGTCACAGGGATCTCCCCTCAGTAACAATGATCAGTGAGGCACAGGGATCTCCCCTCATTAACAATGATCAGTGAGACACAGGGATCTCCCCTCAGTAACAATGATCAGTGAGGCACAGGGATCTCCACTCAGTAACAATGATCAGTGAGGCACAGGGATCTCCCCTCAGTAACAATGATCAGTGAGGCACAGGGATCTCCTCAGTAACAATGATCAGTGAGGCACAGGGATCTCCTCAGTAACAATAATCAGTGAGGCACAGGGATCTCCTCAGTAACTATGATCAGTGAGACACAGGGATCTCCTCAGTAACAACAATCAGTAAGACACAGGGATCTCCTCAGTAACAATGATCAGCGAGGCACAGGGACCTCCCCTCAATTACAATAATCAGTGAGGCACAGGGATCTCCTCAGTAACAATGATCAGTGAGGCACAGGGATCTCCTCAGTAACAATAATCAGTGAGGCACAGGGATCTCCTCAGTAACTATGATCAGTGAGACACAGGGATCTCCTCAGTAACAACAATCAGTAAGACACAGGGATCTCCTCAGTAACAATGATCAGCGAGGCACAGGGATCTCCTCAGTAACAATGATCAGCGAGGCACAGGGATCTCCCCTCAGTAACAATAATCAGAGAGGCACAGGGATCTCCTCAGTAACAACGATCAGTGAGTCACAGGGACCTCCCCTCAATAACAATAATCAGTGAGGCACAGGGATCTCCTCAGTAACAATAATCAGTGAGGCACAGGGATCTCCTCAGTAACAATGATCATCGAGTCACAGGGATCTCCCCTCAGTAACAATCATCAGCGAGGCACAGGGATCTCCCCCCAGTAACAATGATCATCGAGTCACAGAGATCTCCCCTCATTAACAATGATCAGTGAGGCACAGGGATCTCCACTCAGTAACAATGATCAGCGAGGCACAGGGATCTCCCCTCAGTAACAATGATCAGCGAGGCACAGAGATCTCCCCTCATTAACAATGATCAGTGAGGCACAGTGATCTCCACTCAATAACAATGATCAGTGAGGCACAGGGATCTCCCCTCATTAACAATGATCAGTGAGGCACAGTGATCTCCACTCAATAACAATGATCAGTGAGGCACAGGGATCTCCACTCAATAACAATGATCAGCGAGGCACAGGGATCTCCCCTCAGTAACAATCATCAGTGAGGCACAGGGATCTCCTCAGTAACAATGATCAGTGAGGTACAGGGATCTCCCTCAGTAACAATGATCATCGAGCACAGGGATCTCCCCTCAGTAACAATGATCATCGAGTCACAGGGATCTCCTCAGTAACAATGATCAGTGAGGCACAGGGATCTCCTCAGTAACAATGATCAGCGAGGCACAGGGATCTCCCCTCAGTAACAATGATCATCGAGGCACAGGGATCTCCCCTCAGTAACAATGATCAGTGAGGCACAGGGATCTCCTCAGTAACAATGATCAGTGAGGCACAGGGATCTCCTCAGTAACAATGATCAGTGAGGCACAGGGATCTCCCCTCAGTAACAATGATCAGCGAGGCACAGGGATCTCCCCTCAGTATCAATGATCAGTGAGTCACTGGGGTCTCCCCTCATTAACAATGATCAGCGAGGCACAGGGATCTCCCCTCAGTAACAATGATCAGTGAGGCACTGGGGTCTCCCCTCATTAACAATGATCAGCGAGGCACAGGGATCTCCCCTCAGTAACAATGATCATCGAGTCACAGGGATCTCCCCTCAGTAACAATGATCAGTGAGACACAGGGATCTCCCCTCAGTAACAATGATCATCGAGTCACAGCGATCTCCCCTCAGTAACAATGATCAGTGAGGCACCGGGATCTCCCGTCAGTAACAATGATCAGTGAGTCACAGGGATCTCCACTCAATAACAATGATCAGTGAGGCACAGGGATCTCCCCTCATTAACAATGATCATCGAGTCACAGGGATCTCCCCTCAGTAACAATGATCAGTGAGGCACAGGGATCTCCCCTCATTAACAATGATCATCGAGTCACAGGGATCTCCCCTCAATAACAATGATCAGTGAGGCACAGGGATCTCCCCTCATTAACAATGATCATCGAGTCACGGGGATCTCCCCTCAGTAACAATGATCAGTGAGGCACCGGGATCTCCCGTCAGTAACAATGATCAGTAAGTCACAGGGATCTCCACTCAATAACAATGATCAGTGAGGCACAGGGATCTCCCCTCAGTAACAATGATCAGCGAGGCACAGGGATCTCCTCAGTAACAATGATCAGCGAGGCACAGGGATCTCCTCAGTAACAATGATCAGCGAGGCACAGGGATCTCCCCTCAGTAACAATGATCAGTGAGTCACAGGGATCTCCCCTCAGTAACAATGATCAGTGAGGCACAGGGATCTCCCCTCAGTAACAATGATCAGCGAGGCACAGGGATCTCCTCAGTAACAATGATCAGCGAGGCACAGGGATCTCCTCAGTAACAATGATCAGCGAGGCACAGGGATCTCCCCTCAGTAACAATGATCAGTGAGTCACAGGGATCTCCCCTCAGTAACAATGATCAGTGAGGCACAGGGATCTCCCCTCAGTAACAATGATCAGCGAGGCACAGGGATCTCCTCAGTAACAATGATCACCGAGGCACAGGGATCTCCTCAGTAACAATGATCATCGAGGCACAGGGATCTCCTCAGTAACAATGATCAGCGAGGCACAGGGATCTCCCCTCAGTAACAATGATCAGTGAGGCACAGGGATCTCCACTCAATAACAATGATCAGTGAGGCACAGGGATCTCCCCTCAGTAACAATGATCAGTGAGGCACAGGGATCTCCACTCAATAACAATGATCAGTGAGGCACAGGGATCTCCTCAGTAACAATGATCAGTGAGGCACAGGGATCTCCCCTCAGTAACAATGATCAGCGTGGCACAGGGGTCTCCCCTCAGTAACAATGATCAGTGAGGCACAGGGATCTCCTCAGTAACAATGATCAGCGAGGCACAGGGATCTCCCCTCAGTAACAATGATCAGTGAGGCACAGGGATCTCCTCAGTAACAATGATCAGTGAGTCACAGGGATCTCCCCTCAGTAACAATGATCAGCGAGGCACAGGGATCTCCTCAGTAACAATGATCAGTGAGGCACAGGGATCCCCTCAGTAACAATGATCAGTGAGGCACAGGGATCTCCTCAGTAACAATGATCAGTGAGTCACAGGGATCTCCACTCAATAACAATGATCAGTGAGGCACAGGGATCTCCCCTCAATAACAATGATCAGTGAGGCACAGGGATCACCCCTCAGTAACAATGATCAGTGAGGCACAGGGATCTCCCCTCAGTATCAATGATCAGTGAGGCACAGGGACCTCCACTCAGTAACAATGATCAGCGAGGCACAGGGATCTCCCCTCAGTAACAATGATCAGTGAGTCACAGGGATCTCCACTCAATAACAATGATCAGAGAGGCACAGGAATCTCCTCAGTAACAATGATCAGTGAGGCACAGGGATCTCCTCGTTAACAATAATCAGTGAGGCCCAGGGATCTCCTCAGTAACAATGATCAGTGAGACACAGGGATCTCCTCAGTAACAACGATCAGTGAGACACAGGGATCTCCCCTCAGTAACAATGATCAGCGAGGCACAGGGATCTCCCCTCAGTAACAATGATCAGTGAGGCACAGGGATCTCCCCTCAGTAACAATGATCAGTGAGGCACAGGAATCTCCCCTCAGTAACAATGATCAGTGAGGCACAGGGATCTCCTCAGTAACAATGATCAGTGAGGCACAGGTATCTCCCCTCAGTAACAATGATCAGCGAGGCACAGGGATCTCCCCTCAGTAACAATGATCAGTGAGGCACAGGGATCTCCTCAGTAACAATGATCAGTGAGTCACAGGGATCTCCCCTCATTAGCAGATCAGTGAGTCACAGGGATCTCCCCTCATTAGCAGTGATCAGTGAGTCACAGGGATCTCCCCTCATTAGCAGTGATCAGTGAGTCACAGGGATCTCCCCTCAGTAACAATGATCAGTGAGGCACAGGGATCTCCCCTCAGTAACAATGATCAGTGAGGCACAGGGATCTCCACTCAATAACAATGATCATCGAGTCACAGGGATCTCCCCTCAGCAACAATGATCAGTGAGGCACTGGGGTCTCCCCTCATTAACAATGATCAGCGAGGCACAGGGATCTCCTCTCAGTAACAATGATCATCGAGTCACAGGGATCTCCCCTCAGTAACAATGATCATCGAGTCACAGGGATCTCCCATCAGTAACAATGATCAGTGAGGCACCAGGATCTCCCGTCAGTAACAATGATCAGTGAGTCACAGGGATCTCCACTCAATAACAATGATCAGTGAGGCACAGGGATCTCCCCTCATTAACAATGATCAGCGAGGCACAGGGATCTCCTCAGTAACAATGATCAGCGAGGCACAGGGATCTCCCCTCAGTAACAATAATCAGAGAGGCACAGGGATCTCCTCAGTAACAACCATCAGTGAGTCACAGGGACCTCCCCTCAATAACAATAGTCAGTGAGGCACAGGGATCTCCTCAGTAACAATAATCAGTGAGGCACAGGGATCTCCTCAGTAACAATGATCATCGAGTCACAGGGATCTCCCCTCAGTAACAATCATCAGCGAGGCACAGGGATCTCCCCTCAGTAACAATGATCATCGAGTCACAGGAATCTCCACTCAGTAACAATGATCATCGAGTCACAGGGATCTCCCCCCAGTAACAATGATCATCGAGTCACAGGGATCTCCCCTCAGTAACAATGATCAGCGAGGCACAGAGATCTCCCCTCATTAACAATGATCAGTGAGGCACAGTGATCTCCACTCAATAACAATGATCAGTGAGGCACAGGGATCTCCACTCAATAACAATGATCAGTGAGGCACAGGGATCTCCTCAGTAACAATGATCAGTGAGTCACTGGGGTCTCCCCTCATTAACAATGATCAGCGAGGCACAGGGATCTCCCCTCAGTAACAATGATCAGCGAGGCACAGGGATCTCCCCTCAGTAACAATGATCATCGAGTCACAGGGATCTCCCCTCAGTAACAATGATCAGTGAGACACAGGGATCTCCCCTCAGTAACAATGATCATCGAGTCACAGGGATCTCCCCTCAGTAACAATGATCAGTGAGGCACCGGGATCTCCCGTCAGTAACAATGATCAGTGAGTCACAGGGATCTCCCCTCAATAACAATGATCAGTGAGGCACAGGGATCTCCCCTCATTAACAATGATCATCGAGTCACAGGGATCTCCCCTCAGTAACAATGATCAGTGAGGCACCGGGATCTCCCGTCAGTAACAATGATCAGTGAGTCACAGGGATCTCCACTCAATAACAATGATCAGTGAGGCACAGGGATCTCCCCTCAGTAACAATGATCAGCGAGGCACAGGGATCTCCTCAGTAACAATGATCAGCGAGGCACAGGGATCTCCTCAGTAACAATGATCAGCGAGGCACAGGGATCTCCCCTCAGTAACAATGATCAGTGAGTCACAGGGATCTCCCCTCAGTAACAATGATCAGTGAGGCACAGGGATCTCCCCTCAGTAACAATGATCAGCGAGGCACAGGGATCTCCTCAGTAACAATGATCAGCGAGGCACAGGGATCTCCTCAGTAACAATGATCAGCGAGGCACAGGGATCTCCCCTCAGTAACAATGATCAGTGAGTCACAGGGATCTCCCCTCAGTAACAATGATCAGTGAGGCACAGGGATCTCCCCTCAGTAACAATGATCAGCGAGGCACAGGGATCTCCTCAGTAACAATGATCACCGAGGCACAGGGATCTCCTCAGTAACAATGATCATCGAGGCACAGGGATCTCCTCAGTAACAATGATCAGCGAGGCACAGGGATCTCCCCTCAGTAACAATGATCAGTGAGGCACAGGGATCTCCCCTCAGTAACAATGATCAGTGAGGCACAGGGATCACCCCTCAGTAACAATGATCAGTGAGGCACAGGGATCTCCTCAGTAACAATGATCAGTGAGGCACAGGGATCTCCCCTCAGTAACAATGATCAGCGTGGCACAGGGGTCTCCCCTCAGTAACAATGATCAGTGAGGCACAGGGATCTCCTCAGTAACAATGATCAGCGAGGCACAGGGATCTCCCCTCAGTAACAATGATCAGTGAGTCACAGGGATCTCCCCTCAGTAACAATGATCAGCGAGGCACAGGGATCTCCTCAGTAACAATGATCAGTGAGGCACAGGGATCTCCACTCAATAACAATAATCAGTGAGGCCCAGGGATCTCCTCAGTAACAATGATCAGTGAGACACAGGGATCTCCTCAGTAACAACGATCAGTGAGACACAGGGATCTCCTCAGTAACAATGATCAGCAAGGCACAGGGTTCTCCCCTCAGTAACAATGATCAGCGAGGCACAGGGATCTCCTCAGTAACAATGATCAGTGAGGCACAGGTATCTCCTCAGTAACAATGATCAGTGAGTCACAGGGATCTCCTCAGTAACAATGATCTGTGAGGCACAGGGATCTCCACTCAGTAACAATGATCAGTGAGTCACAGGGATCTCCCCTCATTAGCAGTGATCAGTGAGTCACAGGGATCTCCCCTCATTAGCAGTGATCAGTGAGTCACAGGGATCTCCCCTCATTAGCAGTGATCAGTGAGTCACAGGGATCTCCCCTCAGTAACAATGATCAGTGAGGCACAGGGATCTCCACTCAATAACAATGATCATCGAGTCACAGGGATCTCCCCTCAGCAACAATGATCAGTGAGGCACAGGGATCTCCCCTCATTAACAATGATCAGCGAGTCACAGGGATTTCCCCTCAATAACAATGATCAGTGAGGCACAGGGATCTCCCCTCATTAACAATGATCAGCGAGGCACAGGGATCTCCCGTCAGTAACAATGATCAGTGAGGCACAGGGATCTCCCCTCATTAACAATGATCAGCGAGTCACAGGGGTCTCCCCTCATTAACAATGATCAGCGAGGCACAGGGATCTCCTCTCAGTAACAATGATCATCGAGTCACAGGGATCTCCCATCAGTAACAATGATCAGTGAGTCACAGGGATCTCCCCTCAGTAACAATGATCAGTGAGGCACAGGGATCTCCCCTCATTAACAATGATCAGTGAGTCACAGGGATCTCCCCTCAGTAACAATGATCATCGAGTCACTGGGATCTCCCCTCAGTAACAATGATCAGTGAGGCACAGGGATCTCCTCATTAACAATGATCAGTGAGTCACAGGGATCTCCCCTCAGTAACAATGATCATCGAGTCACAGGGATCTCCCCTCAGTAACAATGATCAGTGAGGCACAGGGATCTCCTCAATAACAATGATCAGTGAGGCACCGGGATCTCCCGTCAGTAACAATGATCAGAGAGGCACAGGGATCTCCCGTCAGTAACAATGATCAGTGAGACACAGGGATCTCCCCTCAGTAACAATGATCAGCGAGGCACAGGGATCTCCCCTCAGTAACAATGATCAGCGAGGCACAAGGATCTCCCCTCAGTAACAATGATCAGTGAGGCACAGGAATTTCCCCTCAGTAACAATGATCAGTGAGACACAGGGATCTCCCCTCAGTAACAATGATCAGTGAGGCACAGGGATCTCCCCTCAGTAACAATGATCAGCGAGGCACAGGGATCTCCCCTCAGTAACAATGATCAGTGAGGCACAGGGATCTCCTCAGTAACAATGATCAGTGAGTCACAGGGATCTCCCCTCATTAGCAGTGATCAGTGAGTCACAGGGATCTCCCCTCAGTAACAATGATCAGTGAGTCACAGGGATCTCCCCTCATTAACAATGATCAGTGAGACACAGGGATCTCCCCTCAGTAACAATGATCAGTGAGGCACAGGGATCTCCACTCAATAACAATGATCATCGAGTCACAGGGATCTCCCCTCAGTAACAATGATCAGTGAGGCACAGGGATCTCCCGTCAGTAACAATGATCAGTGAGTCACAGGGATCTCCCCTCATTAGCAGTGATCAGTGAGTCACAGGGATCTCCCCTCAGTAACAATGATCAGTGAGGCACAGGGATCTCCCCTCATTAACAATGATCAGTGAGACACAGGGATCTCCCCTCAGTAACAATGATCAGTGAGGCACAGGGATCTCCACTCAATAACAATGATCATCGAGTCACAGGGATCTCCCCTCAGTAACAATGATCAGTGAGGCACCGGGATCTCCCGTCCGTAACAATGATCAGTGAGTCACAGGGATCTCCCCTCAGTAACAATGATCAGTGAGGCACTGGGGTCTCCCCTCATTAACAATGATCAGCGAGGCACAGGGATCTCCTCTCAGTAACAATGATCATCGAGTCACAGGGATCTCCCATCAGTAACAATGATCAGTGAGGCACCAGGATCTCCCGCCAGTAACAATGATCAGTGAGTCACAGGGATCTCCACTCAATAACAATGATCAGTGAGGCACAGGGATCTCCCCTCATTAACAATGATCATCGAGTCACAGGGATCTCCCCTCAGTAACAATGATCAGTGAGGCACAGGGATCTCCCCTCAGTAACAATGATCAGTGAGTCACAGGGATCTCCCCTCAGTAACAATGATCAGTGAGACACAGGGATCTCCCCTCATTAACAATGATCAGTGAGGCACAGGGATCTCCACTCAGTAACAATGATCAGTGAGGCACAGGGATCTCCCCTCATTAACAATGATCATCGAGTCACAGGGATCTCCCCTCAGTAACAATGATCAGTGAGGCACAGGGATCTCCCGTCAGTAACAATGATCAGTGAGTCACAGGGATCTCCCCTCATTAGCAGTGATCAGTGAGTCACAGGGATCTCCCCTCAGTAACAATGATCAGTGAGGCACAGGGATCTCCCCTCATTAACAATGATCAGTGAGACACAGGGATCTCCCCTCAGTAACAATGATCAGTGAGGCACAGGGATCTCCACTCAATAACAATGATCATCGAGTCACAGGGATCTCCCCTCAGTAACAATGATCAGTGAGGCACCGGGATCTCCCGTCCGTAACAATGATCAGTGAGTCACAGGGATCTCCCCTCAGTAACAATGATCAGTGAGGCACTGGGGTCTCCCCTCATTAACAATGATCAGCGAGGCACAGGGATCTCCTCTCAGTAACAATGATCATCGAGTCACAGGGATCTCCCATCAGTAACAATGATCAGTGAGGCACCAGGATCTCCCGCCAGTAACAATGATCAGTGAGTCACAGGGATCTCCACTCAATAACAATGATCAGTGAGGCACAGGGATCTCCCCTCATTAACAATGATCATCGAGTCACAGGGATCTCCCCTCAGTAACAATGATCAGTGAGACACAGGGATCTCCCCTCATTAACAATGATCAGTGAGGCACAGGGATCTCCACTCAGTAACAATGATCAGTGAGGCACAGGGATCTCCCCTCATTAACAATGATCATCGAGTCACAGGGATCTCCCCTCAGTAACAATGATCAGTGAGGCACAGGGATCTCCCCTCAGTAACAATGATCAGCGAGGCACAGGGATCTCCCCTCAGTAACAATGATCAGTGAGTCACAGGGATCTCCCCTCAGTAACAATGATCAGTGAGGCACAGGGATCTCCCCTCAGTAACAATGATCAGCGAGGCACAGGGATCTCCTCAGTAACAATGATCACCGAGGCACAGGGATCTCCTCAGTAACAATGATCATCGAGGCACAGGGATCTCCTCAGTAACAATGATCAGCGAGGCACAGGGATCTCCCCTCAGTAACAATGATCAGTGAGGCACAGGGATCTCCCCTCAGTAACAATGATCAGTGAGGCACAGGGATCACCCCTCAGTAACAATGATCAGTGAGGCACAGGGATCTCCTCAGTAACAATGATCAGTGAGGCACAGGGATCTCCCCTCAGTAACAATGATCAGCGTGGCACAGGGGTCTCCCCTCAGTAACAATGATCAGTGAGGCACAGGGATCTCCTCAGTAACAATGATCAGCGAGGCACAGGGATCTCCCCTCAGTAACAATGATCAGTGAGTCACAGGGATCTCCCCTCAGTAACAATGATCAGCGAGGCACAGGGATCTCCTCAGTAACAATGATCAGTGAGGCACAGGGATCTCCACTCAATAACAATAATCAGTGAGGCCCAGGGATCTCCTCAGTAACAATGATCAGTGAGACACAGGGATCTCCTCAGTAACAACGATCAGTGAGACACAGGGATCTCCTCAGTAACAATGATCAGCAAGGCACAGGGTTCTCCCCTCAGTAACAATGATCAGCGAGGCACAGGGATCTCCTCAGTAACAATGATCAGTGAGGCACAGGTATCTCCTCAGTAACAATGATCAGTGAGTCACAGGGATCTCCTCAGTAACAATGATCTGTGAGGCACAGGGATCTCCACTCAGTAACAATGATCAGTGAGTCACAGGGATCTCCCCTCATTAGCAGTGATCAGTGAGTCACAGGGATCTCCCCTCATTAGCAGTGATCAGTGAGTCACAGGGATCTCCCCTCATTAGCAGTGATCAGTGAGTCACAGGGATCTCCCCTCAGTAACAATGATCAGTGAGGCACAGGGATCTCCACTCAATAACAATGATCATCGAGTCACAGGGATCTCCCCTCAGCAACAATGATCAGTGAGGCACAGGGATCTCCCCTCATTAACAATGATCAGCGAGTCACAGGGATTTCCCCTCAATAACAATGATCAGTGAGGCACAGGGATCTCCCCTCATTAACAATGATCAGCGAGGCACAGGGATCTCCCGTCAGTAACAATGATCAGTGAGGCACAGGGATCTCCCCTCATTAACAATGATCAGCGAGTCACAGGGGTCTCCCCTCATTAACAATGATCAGCGAGGCACAGGGATCTCCTCTCAGTAACAATGATCATCGAGTCACAGGGATCTCCCATCAGTAACAATGATCAGTGAGTCACAGGGATCTCCCCTCAGTAACAATGATCAGTGAGGCACAGGGATCTCCCCTCATTAACAATGATCAGTGAGTCACAGGGATCTCCCCTCAGTAACAATGATCATCGAGTCACTGGGATCTCCCCTCAGTAACAATGATCAGTGAGGCACAGGGATCTCCTCATTAACAATGATCAGTGAGTCACAGGGATCTCCCCTCAGTAACAATGATCATCGAGTCACAGGGATCTCCCCTCAGTAACAATGATCAGTGAGGCACAGGGATCTCCTCAATAACAATGATCAGTGAGGCACCGGGATCTCCCGTCAGTAACAATGATCAGAGAGGCACAGGGATCTCCCGTCAGTAACAATGATCAGTGAGACACAGGGATCTCCCCTCAGTAACAATGATCAGCGAGGCACAGGGATCTCCCCTCAGTAACAATGATCAGCGAGGCACAAGGATCTCCCCTCAGTAACAATGATCAGTGAGGCACAGGAATTTCCCCTCAGTAACAATGATCAGTGAGACACAGGGATCTCCCCTCAGTAACAATGATCAGTGAGGCACAGGGATCTCCCCTCAGTAACAATGATCAGCGAGGCACAGGGATCTCCCCTCAGTAACAATGATCAGTGAGGCACAGGGATCTCCTCAGTAACAATGATCAGTGAGTCACAGGGATCTCCCCTCATTAGCAGTGATCAGTGAGTCACAGGGATCTCCCCTCAGTAACAATGATCAGTGAGTCACAGGGATCTCCCCTCATTAACAATGATCAGTGAGACACAGGGATCTCCCCTCAGTAACAATGATCAGTGAGGCACAGGGATCTCCACTCAATAACAATGATCATCGAGTCACAGGGATCTCCCCTCAGTAACAATGATCAGTGAGGCACAGGGATCTCCCGTCAGTAACAATGATCAGTGAGTCACAGGGATCTCCCCTCATTAGCAGTGATCAGTGAGTCACAGGGATCTCCCCTCAGTAACAATGATCAGTGAGGCACAGGGATCTCCCCTCATTAACAATGATCAGTGAGACACAGGGATCTCCCCTCAGTAACAATGATCAGTGAGGCACAGGGATCTCCACTCAATAACAATGATCATCGAGTCACAGGGATCTCCCCTCAGTAACAATGATCAGTGAGGCACCGGGATCTCCCGTCCGTAACAATGATCAGTGAGTCACAGGGATCTCCCCTCAGTAACAATGATCAGTGAGGCACTGGGGTCTCCCCTCATTAACAATGATCAGCGAGGCACAGGGATCTCCTCTCAGTAACAATGATCATCGAGTCACAGGGATCTCCCATCAGTAACAATGATCAGTGAGGCACCAGGATCTCCCGCCAGTAACAATGATCAGTGAGTCACAGGGATCTCCACTCAATAACAATGATCAGTGAGGCACAGGGATCTCCCCTCATTAACAATGATCATCGAGTCACAGGGATCTCCCCTCAGTAACAATGATCAGTGAGACACAGGGATCTCCCCTCATTAACAATGATCAGTGAGGCACAGGGATCTCCACTCAGTAACAATGATCAGTGAGGCACAGGGATCTCCCCTCATTAACAATGATCATCGAGTCACAGGGATCTCCCCTCAGTAACAATGATCAGTGAGGCACAGGGATCTCCCCTCAGTAACAATGATCAGTGAGTCACAGGGATCTCCCCTCATTAGCAGTGATCAGTGAGTCACAGGGATCTCCCCTCAGTAACAATGATCAGTGAGGCACAGGGATCTCCACTCAATAACAATGATCATCGAGTCACAGGGATCTCCCCTCAGCAACAATGATCAGTGAGGCACAGGGATCTCCCCTCATTAACAATGATCAGCGAGTCACAGGGATTTCCCCTCAATAACAATGATCAGTGAGGCACAGGGATCTCCCCTCATTAACAATGATCAGCGAGGCACAGGGATCTCCCGTCAGTAACAATGATCAGTGAGGCACAGGGATCTCCCCTCATTAACAATGATCAGCGAGTCACAGGGGTCTCCCCTCATTAACAATGATCAGCGAGGCACAGGGATCTCCTCTCAGTAACAATGATCATCGAGTCACAGGGATCTCCCATCAGTAACAATGATCAGTGAGTCACAGGGATCTCCCCTCAGTAACAATGATCAGTGAGGCACAGGGATCTCCCCTCATTAACAATGATCAGTGAGTCACAGGGATCTCCCCTCAGTAACAATGATCATCGAGTCACTGGGATCTCCCCTCAGTAACAATGATCAGTGAGGCACAGGGATCTCCTCATTAACAATGATCAGTGAGTCACAGGGATCTCCCCTCAGTAACAATGATCATCGAGTCACAGGGATCTCCCCTCAGTAACAATGATCAGTGAGGCACAGGGATCTCCTCAATAACAATGATCAGTGAGGCACCGGGATCTCCCGTCAGTAACAATGATCAGAGAGGCACAGGGATCTCCCGTCAGTAACAATGATCAGTGAGACACAGGGATCTCCCCTCAGTAACAATGATCAGCGAGGCACAGGGATCTCCCCTCAGTAACAATGATCAGCGAGGCACAAGGATCTCCCCTCAGTAACAATGATCAGTGAGGCACAGGAATTTCCCCTCAGTAACAATGATCAGTGAGACACAGGGATCTCCCCTCAGTAACAATGATCAGTGAGGCACAGGGATCTCCCCTCAGTAACAATGATCAGCGAGGCACAGGGATCTCCCCTCAGTAACAATGATCAGTGAGGCACAGGGATCTCCTCAGTAACAATGATCAGTGAGTCACAGGGATCTCCCCTCATTAGCAGTGATCAGTGAGTCACAGGGATCTCCCCTCAGTAACAATGATCAGTGAGTCACAGGGATCTCCCCTCATTAACAATGATCAGTGAGACACAGGGATCTCCCCTCAGTAACAATGATCAGTGAGGCACAGGGATCTCCACTCAATAACAATGATCATCGAGTCACAGGGATCTCCCCTCAGTAACAATGATCAGTGAGGCACAGGGATCTCCCGTCAGTAACAATGATCAGTGAGTCACAGGGATCTCCCCTCATTAGCAGTGATCAGTGAGTCACAGGGATCTCCCCTCAGTAACAATGATCAGTGAGGCACAGGGATCTCCCCTCATTAACAATGATCAGTGAGACACAGGGATCTCCCCTCAGTAACAATGATCAGTGAGGCACAGGGATCTCCACTCAATAACAATGATCATCGAGTCACAGGGATCTCCCCTCAGTAACAATGATCAGTGAGGCACCGGGATCTCCCGTCCGTAACAATGATCAGTGAGTCACAGGGATCTCCCCTCAGTAACAATGATCAGTGAGGCACTGGGGTCTCCCCTCATTAACAATGATCAGCGAGGCACAGGGATCTCCTCTCAGTAACAATGATCATCGAGTCACAGGGATCTCCCATCAGTAACAATGATCAGTGAGGCACCAGGATCTCCCGCCAGTAACAATGATCAGTGAGTCACAGGGATCTCCACTCAATAACAATGATCAGTGAGGCACAGGGATCTCCCCTCATTAACAATGATCATCGAGTCACAGGGATCTCCCCTCAGTAACAATGATCAGTGAGACACAGGGATCTCCCCTCATTAACAATGATCAGTGAGGCACAGGGATCTCCACTCAGTAACAATGATCAGTGAGGCACAGGGATCTCCCCTCATTAACAATGATCATCGAGTCACAGGGATCTCCCCTCAGTAACAATGATCAGTGAGGCACAGGGATCTCCCCTCAGTAACAATGATCAGTGAGGCACAGGGATCTCCCCTCATTAACAATGATCATCGAGTCACAGGGATCTCCCCTCAGTAACAATGATCAGTGAGGCACCGGGATCTCCCGTCAGTAACAATGATCAGTGAGTCACAGGGATCTCCACTCAATAACAATGATCAGTGAGGCACAAGGATCTCCCCTCAGTATCAATGATCAGCGAGGCACAGGGATCTCCTCAGTAACAATGATCAGTGAGTCACAGGGATCTCTCCTCAGTAACAATGATCAGCGAGGCACAGTGATCTCCTCAGTAACAATGATCAGCGAGGCACAGGGATCTCCCCTCAGTAACAATGATCAGTGAGGCACAGGGATCTCCTCAGTAACAATGATCAGAGAGACACAGGGATCTCCCCTCAGTAACAACGATCAGTGACTCACAGGGACCTCCCCTCAATTACAATAATCAGTGAGGCACAGGGATCTCCTCAGTAACAATAATCAGTGAGGCACAGGGATCTCCTCAGTAACAACGATCAGTGAGACACAGGGATCTCCTCAGTAACAATGATCAGCGAGGCACAGGGATCTCCTCAGTAACAACGATCAGTGAGTCACAGGGATCTCCCCTCAGTAACAATGATCAGCGAGGCACAGGGATCTCCTCAGTAACAATGATCAGCGAGGCACAGGGATCTCCCCTCAGTAACAATGATCAGCGAGGCACAGGGATCTCCCCTCAGTAACAATGATCAGTGAGGCACAGGGATCTCCCCTCAGTAACAACGATCAGTGAGGCACAGGGATCTCCTCAGTAACAATGATCAGTGAGGCACAGGGATCTCCTCAGTAACAATGATCAGAGAGGCACAGGTATCTCCCCTCAGTAACAACAATCAGTGAGTCACAGGGACCTCCCCTCAATAACAATATTCAGTGAGACACAGGGATCTCCTCAGTAACAATGATCAGCGAGGCACAGGGATCTCCCCTCAGTAACAATGATCAGCGAGGCACAGGGATCTCCCCTCAGTAACAATGATCAGTGAGTCACAGGGATCTCCCCTCAGTAACAATGATCAGCGAGGCACAGGGATCTCCTCAGTAACAATGATCAGCGAGGCACAGGGATCTCCCCTCAGTAACAATGATCAGCGAGTCACAGGGATCTCCTCAGTAACTATGATCAGTGAGACACAGGGATCTCCTCAGTAACAATAATCAGTGAGGCACAGGGATCTCCTCAGTAACAATAATCAGTGAGGCACAGGGATCTCCTCAGTAACTATGATCAGTGAGACACAGGGATCTCCTCAGTAACAATGATCAGAGAGGCACAGGGATCTCCTCAGTAACAATGATCAGTGAGTCACAGGGATCTCCTCAGTAACAATAATCAGTGAGGCACAGGGATCTCCTCAGTAACAATAATCAGTGAGGCACAGGGATCTCCTCAGTAACAATGATCAGTGAGGCACAGCGATCTCCTCAGTAACAATAATCAGTGAGGCACAGGGATCTCCTCAGTAACTATGATCAGTGAGACACAGGGATCTCCTCAGTAACAATGATCAGAGAGGCACAGGGATCTCCCCTCAGTAACAACGATCAGTGAGTCACAGGGTCCTCCCCTCAATAACAATAATCAGTGAGGCACAGGGATCTCCTCAGTAACAATGATCAGTGAGACACAGGGATCTCCTCAGTAACAACGATCAGTGAGTCACAGGGACCTCCCCTCAATAACAATAATCAGTGAGGCACAGGGATCTCCTCAGTAACAATGATCAGTGAGACACAGGGATCTCCTCAGTAACAATGTTCAGCGAGGCACAGGGATCTCCTCAGTAACAACGATCAGTGAGACACAGGGATCTCCTCAGTAACAATGATCAGCGAGGCACAGGGATCTCCCCTCAGTAACAATGATCAGCGAGGCACAGGGATCTCCCCTCAGTAACAATGATCAGTGAGGCACAGGGATCTCCCCTCAGTAACAATGATCAGTGAGGCACAGGGATCTCCACTCAATAACAATGATCAGCGAGGCACAGGGATCTCCTCAGTAACAATGATCAGTGAGGCACAGGGATCTCCCCTCAGTAACAATGATCAGCGAGGCACAGGGATCTCTCCTCAGTAACAATGATCAGCGAGGAACAGGGATCTCCCCACAGTAACAATGATCAGTGAGGCACAGGGATCTCCCCTCAGTAACAATGATCAGTGAGGCACAGGGATCTCCCCTCAGTAACTATGATCAGTGAGGCACAGGGATCTCCTCAGTAACAATGATCAGTGAGGCACAGGGATCTCCCCTCAGTAACAATGATGAGCGAGGCACAGGGATCTCCTCAGTAACAATGATCAGTGAGGCACGGGGATCTCCCCTCAGTAACAATGATCAGTGAGACACAGGGATCTCCTCAGTAACAATGATCAGCGAGGCACAGTGATCTCTCCTCAGTAACAATGATCAGCGAGGCACAGGGATCTCCCCTCAGTAACAATGATCAGTGAGGCACAGGGATCTCCCCTCAGTAACAATGATCAGCGAGGCACAGGGATCTCCTCAGTGACAATGATCAGTGAGGAACAGGGATCTCCCCTCAGTAACAATGATCAGCGAGGCACAGTGATCTCCCCTCAGTAACAATGATCGGTGAGACAGGGATCTCCCCTCAGTGACAATGATCAGTGAGACACAGGGATCTCCTCAGTGACAATGATCAGTGAGGAACAGGGATCTCTCCTCAGTAACAATGATCAGTGAGGAACAGGGATCTCCCCTCAGTAACAATTATCAGTGAGTCACAGGGATCTCCCCTCAGTAACAATGATCAGCGAGGCACAGGGATCTCTCCTCAGTAACAATGATCAGTGAGGCACAGGGATCTCCTCAGTAACAATGATCAGTGAGTCACAGGGATCTCCCCTCATTAGCAGTGATCAGTGAGTCACAGGGATCTCCCCTCATTTGCAGTGATCAGTGAGTCACAGGGATCTCCCCTCAGTAACAATGATCAGTGAGGCACAGGGATCTCCCCTCATTAACAATGATCAGTGAGACACAGGGATCTCCTCAGTAACAATGATCAGTGAGGAACAGGGATCTCCACTCAGTAACAATGATCAGTGAGGCACAGGGATCTCCTCAGTAACAATGATCACTGAGGCACAGGGATCTCCTCAGTAACAATGATCACCGAGGTACAGGGATCTCCTCAGTAACAATAATCAGTGAGGCACAGGGATCTCCCCTCAGTAACAATGATCAGCGAGGCACAGGGATCTCCCCTCAGTAACAATGATCAGTGAGGCACAGGGATCTCCCCTCAGTAACAATGGTCAGCGAGGCACAGGGATCAGCCCTCAGTAACAATGATCAGCGAGTCACAGGGATCTCCTCAGTAACAGTGATCAGTGAGTCACAGGGATCTCCACTCAATAACAATGATCAGTGAGGCACAGGGATCTCCACTCAATAACAATGATCAGCGAGGCACAGGGATCTCCTCAGTAACAATGATCAGTGAGGCACAGGGATCTCCCCTCAGTAACAATGATCAGCGAGGCACAGGGATCTCTCCTCAGTAACAATGATCAGCGAGGCACAGGGATCTCCCCTCATTAACAATGATCATCGAGTCACAGGGATCTCCCCACAGTAACAATGATCAGTGAGGCACAGGGATCTCCCCTCAGTGACAATGATCAGTGAGACACAGGGATCTCCTCAGTGACAATGATCAGTGAGGAACAGGGATCTCTCCTCAGTAACAATGATCAGTGAGGAACAGGGATCTCCTCAGTAACAATGATCAGCGAGGCACAGGGATCTCCCCTCAGTAACAATTATCAGTGAGTCACAGGGATCTCCCCTCAGTAACAATGATCAGCGAGGCACAGGGATCTCTCCTCAGTAACAATGATCAGTGAGGCACAGGGATCTCCTCAGTAACAATGATCATCGAGTCACAGGGATCTCCCCTCATTAGCAGTGATCAGTGAGTCACAGGGATCTCCCCTCAGTAACAATGATCAGTGAGGCACAGGGATCTCCCCTCATTAACAATGATCAGTGAGACACAGGGATCTCCCCTCAGTAACAATGATCAGTGAGGCACAGGGATCTCCACTCAGTAACAATGATCAGTGAGGCACAGGGATCTCCTCAGTAACAATGATCAGTGAGGCACAGGGATCTCCTCAGTAACAATGATCACCGAGGTACAGGGATCTCCTCAGTAACAATAATCAGTGAGGCACAGGGATCTCCCCTCAGTAACAATGATCAGTGAGGCACAGGGATCTCCTCAGTAACAATGATCAGTGAGACACAGGGATCTCCTCAGTAACAATGATCAGCGAGGCACAGGGATCTCCACTCAATAACAATGATCATCGAGTCACAGGGATCTCCCCTCAGTAACAATGATCAGTGAGGCACTGGGGTCTCCCCTCATTAACAATGATCAGCGAGGTACAGGGATCTCCCCTCAGTAACAATGATCATCGAGTCACAGGGATCTCCCCTCAGTAACAATGATCAGTGAGACACAGGGATCTCCCCTCAGTAACAATGATCATCGAGTCACAGGGATCTCCCCTCAGTAACAATGATCAGTGAGGCACCGGGATCTCCCGTCAGTAACAATGATCAGTGAATCACAGGGATCTCCACTCAATAACAATGATCAGTGAGGCACAGGGATCTCCCCTCATTAACAATGATCATCGAGTCACAAGGATCTCCCCTCAGTAACAATGATCAGTGAGGCACAGGGATCTCCCGTCAGTAACAATGATCAGCGAGGCACAGGGATCTCCCCTCAGTAACAATGATCAGTGAGGCACAGGGATCTCCCGTCAGTAACAATGATCAGTGAGGCACCAGGATCTCCCGTCAGTAACAATGATCAGCGAGGCACAGGGATCTCCCCTCAGTAACAGTGATCAGTGAGGCACAGGGATCTCCTCAGTAACAATGATCAGTGAGTCACAGGGATCTCCTCAGTAACAAAGATCAGTGAGTCACAGGGATCTCCCCTCAGTAACAATGATCAGTGAGGCACAGGGATCTCCCCTCAGTAACAATGATCAGTGAGTCACAGGGATCTCCTCAGTAACAATGATCAGTGAGTCACAGGGATCTCCTCAGTAACAAAGATCAGTGAGTCACAGGGATCTCCACTCAATAACAATGATCAGTGAGGCACAGGGATCTCCCCTCAGTAACAATGATCAGCGAGGCACAGGGATCTCCTCAGTAACAATGATCAGCGAGGCACAGGGATCTCCTCAGTAACAATGATCAGCGAGGCACAGGGATCTCCCCTCAGTAACAATGATCAGTGAGGCACAGGGACCTCCTCAGTAACAATGATCAGAGAGGCACAGGGATCTCCCCTCAGTAACAACGATCAGTGAGTCACAGGGACCTCCCCTCAATAACAATAATCAGTGAGGCACAGGGATCTCCCCTCAGTAACAATGATCAGTGAGTCACAGGGATCTCCTCAGTAACAATAATCAGTGAGGCACAGGGATCTCCTCAGTAACAATGATCAGTGAGACACAGGGATCTCCTCAGTAACAATGATCAGCGAGGCACAGGGATCTCCTCAGTAACAATGATCAGTAAAGCACAGGGATCTCCTCAGTAACAATGATCAGTGAGGCACAGGGATCTCCTCAGTAACAATGATCAGTAAAGCACAGGGATCTCCTCAGTAACAATGATCAGCGAGGCACAGGGATCTCCTCAGTAACTATGATCAGTGAGACACAGGGATCTCCTCAGTAACAACGATCAGTGAGACACAGGGATCTCCTCAGTAACAATGATCAGCGAGGCACAGGGATCTCCTCAGTAACAACGATCAGTGAGACACAGGGATCTCCTCAGTAACAATGATCAGCGAGGCACAGGGATCTCCCCTCAGTAACAATTATCAGCGAGGCACAGGGATCTCCCCTCAGTAACAATGATCAGTGAGGCACAGGGATCACCCCTCAGTAACAATGATCAGTGAGGCACAGGGATCTCGCCTCAGTAACAATGATCAGTGAGGCACAGGGATCTCCTCAGTAACAATGATCAGTGAGGCACAGGGATCTCCCCTCAGTAACAATGATCAGCGAGGCACAGGGATCTCTCCTCAGTAACAATGATCAGCGAGGCACAGGGATCTCCCCTCAGTAACAATGATCAGCGAGGCACAGGGATCGCCCCACAGTAACAATGATCAGTGAGGCACAGGGATCTCCCCTCAGTAACAATGATCAGTGAGGCACAGGAATCTCCCCTCAGTAACAATGATCAGTGAGGCACAGGGATCTCCTCAGTAACAATGATCAGTGAGGCACAGGGATCTCCACTCAATAACAATGATCAGTGAGTCACAGGGATCTCCCCTCAGTAACAATGATCAGTGAGGCACAGGGATCTCCCCTCAGTAACAATGATCAGTGAGGCACAGGGATCTCCTCAGTAACAATGATCAGTGAGTCACAGGGATCTCCCCTCATTAGCAGTGATCAGTGAGTCACAGGGATCTCCCCTCATTAGCAGTGATCAGTGAGTCACAGGGATCTCCCCTCAGTAACAATGATCAGTGAGGCACAGGGATCTCCACTCAATAACAATGATCAGTGAGGCACAGGGATCTCCCCTCAGTAACAATGATCAGTGAGTCACAGGGATCTCCCCTCAGTAACAATGATCAGTGAGGCACAGGGATCTCCACTCAATAACAATGATCATCGAGTCACAGGGATCTCCCGTCAGTAACAATGATCAGTGAGGCACAGGGATCTCCCCTCATTAACAATGATCATCGAGTCACAGGGATCTCCCCTCAGTAACAATGATCAGTGAGGCACAGGGATCTCCCCTCAGCAACAATGATCAGTGAGGCACTGGGGTCTCCCCTCATTAACAATGATCAGCGAGGCACAGGAATCTCCCCTCAGTAACAATGATCAGTGAGTCACAGGGATCTCCCCTCAGTAACAATGATCATCGAGTCACAGGGATCTCCCATCAGTAACAATGATCAGTGAGGCACCAGGATCTCCCGTCAGTAACAATGATCAGTGAGTCACAGGGATCTCCTCAGTAACAATGATCAGAGAGACACAGGGATCTCCCCTCATTAACAATGATCATCGAGTCACAGGGATCTCCCCTCAGTAACAATGATCAGTGAGGCACAGGGATCTCCCCTCATTAACAATGATCATCGAGTCACAGGGATCTCCCCTCAGTAACAATGATCAGTGAGGCACAGGGATCTCCCCTCATTAACAATGATCATCGAGTCACAGGGATCTCCCCTCAGTAACAATGATCAGTGAGGCACAGGGATCTCCCCTCATTAACAATGATCATCGAGTCACAGGGATCTCCCCTCAGTAACAATGATCAGTGAGGCACAGGGATCTCCCCTCATTAACAATGATCATCGAGTCACAGGGATCTCCCCTCAGTAACAATGATCAGTGAGGCACCGGGATCTCCCGTCAGTAACAATGATCAGTGAGTCACAGGGATCTCCACTCAATAACAATGATCAGTGAGGCACAGGGATCTCCCCTCATTAACAATGATCAGTGAGGCACAGGGATCTCCTCAGTAACAATGATCAGTGAGGCACAGGGATCTCCTCGTTAACAATAATCAGTGAGGCACAGGGATCTCCTCAGTAACAATGATCAGTGAGACACAGGGATCTCCTCAGTAACAATGATCAGTGAGGCACAGGGATCTCCCCTCATTAACAATGATCAGTGAGGCACAGGGATCTCCTCAGTAACAATGATCAGTGAGGCACAGGGATCTCCTCGTTAACAATAATCAGTGAGGCACAGGGATCTCCTCAGTAACAATGATCAGTGAGACACAGGGATCTCCTCAGTAACAACGATCAGTGAGACACAGGGATCTCCTCAGTAACAATGATCAGCGAGGCACAGGGATCTCCCCTCAGTAACAATGATCAGCGAGGCACAGGGATCTCCCCTCAGTAACAATGATCAGTGAGGCACAGGGATCTCCCCTCAGTAACAATGATCAGTGAGGCACAGGGATCTCCACTCAATAACAATGATCAGTGAGGCACAGGGATCTCCCCTCAGTAACAATGATCAGTGAGGCACAGGGATCTCCTCAGTAACAATGATCAGTGAGGCACAGGTATCTCCCCTCAGTAACAATGATCAGCGAGGCACAGGGATCTCCCCTCAGTAACAATGATCAGTGAGGCACAGGGATCTCCTCAGTAACAATGATCAGTGAGTCACAGGGATCTCCCCTCATTAGCAGTGATCAGTGAGTCACAGGGATCTCCCCTCATTAGCAGTGATCAGTGAGTCACAGGGATCTCCCCTCAGTAACAATGATCAGTGAGGCACAGGGATCTCCCCTCAGTAACAATGATCAGCGAGGCACAGGGATCTCCTCAGTAACAATGATCAGTGAGGCACAGGGATCTCCTCATTAACAATGATCAGTGAGTCACAGGGATCTCCCCTCATTAACAATGATCAGTGAGTCACAGGGATCTCCACTCAATAACAATGATCAGTGAGGCACAGGGATCTCCCCTCAGTAACAATGATCAGTGAGGCACAGGGATCTCCCCTCAGTAACAACGATCAGTGAGGCACAGGGATCTCCTCAGTAACAATGATCAGTGAGGCACAGGGATCTCCTCAGTAACAATGATCAGTGAGGCACAGGGATCTCCCCTCATTAGCAGTGATCAGTGAGTCACAGGGATCTCCCCTCAGTAACAATGATCAGTGAGGCACAGGGATCTCCCCTCAGTAACAATGATCAGCGAGGCACAGGGATCTCCTCAGTAACAATGATCAGTGAGGCACAGGGATCTCCTCATTAACAATGATCAGTGAGTCACAGGGATCTCCCCTCATTAACAATGATCAGTGAGTCACAGGGATCTCCACTCAATAACAATGATCAGTGAGGCACAGGGATCTCCCCTCAGTAACAATGATCAGTGAGGCACAGGGATCTCCCCTCAGTAACAACGATCAGTGAGGCACAGGGATCTCCTCAGTAACAATGATCAGAGAGGCACAGGTATCTCCCCTCAGTAACAACGATCAGTGAGTCACAGGGACCTCCCCTCAATAATAATATTCAGTGAGACACAGGGATCTCCTCAGTAACAATGATCAGCGAGGCAAAGGGATCTCCTCAGTAACAACGATCAGTGAGTCACAGGGATCTCCCCTCAGTAACAATGATCAGCGAGGCACAGGGATCTCCTCAGTAACAATGATCAGCGAGGCACAGGGATCTCCCCTCAGTAACAATGATCAGCGAGTCACAGGGATCTCCTCAGTAACTATGATCAGTGAGACACAGGGATCTCCTCAGTAACAATAATCAGTGAGGCACAGGGATCTCCTCAGTAACAATAATCAGTGAGGCACAGGGATCTCCTCAGTAACTATGATCAGTGAGACACAGGGATCTCCTCAGTAACAATGATCAGAGAGGCACAGGGATCTCCTCAGTAACAATGATCAGTGAGTCACAGGGATCTCCTCAGTAACAATAATCAGTGAGGCACAGGGATCTCCTCAGTAACAATAATCAGTGAGGCACAGGGATCTCCTCAGTAACTATGATCAGTGAGACACAGGGATCTCCTCAGTAACTATGATCAGTGAGACACAGGGATCTCCTCAGTAACAATGATCAGAGAGGCACAGGGATCTCCCCTCAGTAACAACGATCAGTGAGTCACAGGGATCTCCCCTCAGTAACAATGATCAGCGAGGCACAGGGATCTCCCCTCAGTAACAATGATCAGTGAGGCACAGGGATCTCCCCTCAGTAACAATGATCAGTGAGACACAGGGATCTCCCCTCAATAACAATAATCAGTGAGGCACAGCGATCTCCTCAGTAACAATGATCAGCGAGGCACAGGGATCTCCCCTCAGTAACAATGATCAGTGAGACACAGGGATCTCCTCAGTAACAATGATCAGCGAGGCACAGGGATCTCCTCAGTAACAACGATCAGTGAGACACAGGGATCTCCTCAGTAACAATGATCAGCGAGGCACAGGGATCTCCCCTCAGTAACAATGATCAGCGAGGCACAGGGATCTCCCCTCAGTAACAATGATCAGTGAGGCACAGGGATCTCCCCTCAGTAACAATGATCAGTGAGGCACAGGGATCTCCACTCAGTAACAATGATCAGTGAGACACAGGGATCTCCCCTCAGTAACAATGATCAGTGAGGCACAGGGATCTCCCCTCAGTAACAATGATCAGTGAGGCACAGGGATCTCCCCTCAGTAACTATGATCAGTGAGTCACAGGGATCTCCTCAGTAACAATGATCAGTGAGGCACCGGGATCTCCCGTCAGTAACAATGATCAGTGAGGCACAGGGATCTCCTCAGTAACAACCATCAGTGAGTCACAGGGATCTCCCCTCAGTAACAATGATCAGCGAGGCACAGTGAACTCTCCTCAGTAACAATGATCAGCGAGGCACAGGGATCTCCCCACAGTAACAATGATCATCGAGTCACAGGGATCTCCCCTCAGTAACAATGATCAGTGAGGCACAGGGATCTCCTCAGTGACAATGATCAGTGAGGAACAGGGATCTCTCCTCAGTAACAATGATCAGTGAGGAACAGGGATCTCCTCAGTAACAATGATCAGCGAGGCACAGGGATCTCCCGTCAGTAACAATGATCAGTGAGGCACAGGGATCTCCCCTCAGTAACAATGATCAGTGAGGCACAGGGATCTCCCCTCAGTAACAATGATCAGTGAGACACAGGGATCTCCTCAGTGACAATGATCAGTGAGGAACAGGGATCTCTCCTCAGTAACAATGATCAGTGAGGAACAGGGATCTCCTCAGTAACAATGATCAGTGAGGAACAGGGATCTCCCCTCAGTAACAATGATCAGTGAGGAACAGGGATCTCCTCAGTAACAATGATCAGTGAGACACAGGGATCTCCTCAGTGACAATGATCAGTGAGGAGCAGGGATCTCCTCAGTAACAATGATCAGCGAGGCACAGGGATCTCCCCTCAGTAACAATTATCAGTGAGGAACAGGGATCTCCTCAGTAACAATGATCAGTGAGACACAGGGATCTCCTCAGTGACAATGATCAGTGAGGAACAGGGATCTCTCCCCAGTAACAATGATCAGTGAGGAACAGGGATCTCCTCAGTAACAATGATCAGTGAGACACAGGGATCTCCTCAGTGACAATGATCAGTGAGGAACAGGGATCTCTCCTCAGTAACAATGATCAGTGAGGAACAGGGATCTCCTCAGTAACAATGATCATCGAGTCACAGGGATCTCCCCTCAGTAACAATGATCAGTGAGACACAGGGATCTCCTCAGTGACAATGATCAGTGAGGAACAGGGATCTCTCCTCAGTAACAATGATCAGTGAGGAACAGGGATCTCCTCAGTAACAATGATCAGCGAGGCACAGGGATCTCCCCTCAGTAACAATTATCAGTGAGTCACAGGGATCTCCCCTCAGTAACAATGATCAGCGAGGCACAGGGATCTCCTCAGTGACAATGATCAGTGAGGAACAGGGATCTCTCCTCAGTAACAATGATCAGTGAGGAACAGGGATCTCCTCAGTAACAATGATCAGCGAGGCACAGGGATCTCCCCTCAGTAACAATTATCAGTGAGTCACAGGGATCTCCCCTCAGTAACAATGATCAGCGAGGCACAGGGATCTCTCCTCAGTAACAATGATCAGTGAGGCACAGGGATCTCCTCAGTAACAATGATCAGTGAGACACAGGGATCTCCCCTCAGTAACAATGATCAGTGAGGCACAGGGATCTCCTCATTAACAATGATCAGCGAGGCACAGGGATCTCCCCTCAGTAACAATTATCAGTGAGTCACAGGGATCTCCCCTCAGTAACAATGATCAGTGAGGCACAGGGATCTCCTCAGTAACAATGATCAGTGAGACACAGGGATCTCCCCTCAGTAACAATGATCAGTGAGGCACAGGGATCTCCTCATTAACAATGATCAGTGAGTCACAGGGATCTCCCCTCATTAGCAGTGATCAGTGAGTCACAGGGATCTCCCCTCATTAGCAGTGATCAGTGAGTCACAGGGATCTCCCCTCAGTAACAATGATCAGTGAGGCACAGGGATCTCCCCTCATTAACAATGATCAGTGAGGCACAGGGATCTCCCCTCAGTAACAATGATCAGTGAGGCACAGGGATCTCCCCTCAGTAACAATGATCAGCGAGTCAGAGGGATGTCCTCAGTAACAATGATCAGTGAGTCACAGGGATCTCCCCTCAGTAACAATGATTAGCGAGGCACAGTGATCTCCACTCAGTAACAATGATCAGTGAGACACAGGGATCTCCCCTCAGTAACAATGATCAGTGAGGCACAGGGATCTCCACTCAGTAACAATGATCAGTGAGGCACAGGGATCTCCTCAGTAACAATGATCACTGAGGCACAGGGATCTCCTCAGTAACAATGATCACCGAGGTACAGGGATCTCCTCAGTAACAATAATCAGTGAGGCACAGGGATCTCCCCTCAGTAACAATGATCAGCGAGGCACAGGGATCTCCCCTCAGTAACAATGATCAGTGAGGCACCGGGATCTCCCCTCAGTAACAATGATCAGTGAGGCACAGGGATCTCCACTCAATAACAATGATCAGCGAGGCACAGGGATCTCCTCAGTAACAATGATCAGTGAGGCACAGGGATCTCCCCTCAGTAACAATGATCAGCGAGGCACAGGGATCTCTCCTCAGTAACAATGATCAGCGAGGCACAGGGATCTCCCCACAGTAACAATGATCAGTGAGGCACAGGGATCTCCCCTCAGTGACAATTATCAGTGAGGCACAGGGATCTCCTCAGTGACAATGATCAGTGAGGAACAGGGATCTCTCCTCAGTAACAATGATCAGTGAGGAACAGGGATCTCCTCAGTAACAATGATCAGCGAGGCACAGGGATCTCCCCTCAGTAACAATTATCAGTGAGTCACAGGGATCTCTCCTCAGTAACAATGATCAGCGAGGCACAGGGATCTCTCCTCAGTAACAATGATCAGTGAGGCACAGGGATCTCCTCAGTAACAATGATCAGTGAGTCACAGGGATCTCCCCTCATTAGCAGTGATCAGTGAGTCACAGGGATCTCCCCTCATTAGCAGTGATCAGTGAGTCACAGGGATCTCCCCTCAGTAACAATGATCAGTGAGGCACAGGGATCTCCCCTCATTAACAATGATCAGTGAGACACAGGGATCTCCCCTCAGTAACAATGATCAGTGAGGCACAGAGATTTCCCCTCAGTAACAATGATCAGTGAGGCACAGGGATCTCCCCTCAGTAACAATGATCAGTGAGGCACAGGGATCTCCCCTCAGTAACAATGATCAGTGAGACACAGGGATCTCCCCTCAGTAACAATGATCAGTGAGGCACAGGGATCTCCTCAGTAACAATGATCACTGAGGTACAGGGATCTCCTCAGTAACAATAATCAGTGAGGCACAGGGATCTCCCCTCAGTAACAATGATCAGTGAGGCACAGGGATCTCCACAGTAACAATGATCAGTGAGACACAGGGATCTCCTCAGTAACAATGATCAGCGAGGCACAGGGATCTCCACTCAATAACAATGATCATCGAGTCACAGGGATCTCCCCTCAGTAACATTGATCAGTGAGGCACTGGGGTCTCCCCTCATTAACAATGATCAGCGAGGTACAGGGATCTCCCCTCAGTAACAATGATCATCGAGTCACAGGGATCTCCCCTCAGTAACAATGATCAGTGAGACACAGGGATCTCCCCTCAGTAACAATGATCATCGAGTCACAGGGATCTCCCCTCAGTAACAATGATCAGTGAGGCACCGGGATCTCCAGTCAGTAACAATGATCAGTGAATCACAGGGATCTCCACTCAATAACAATGATCAGTGAGGCACAGGGATCTCCCCTCATTAACAATGATCATCGAGTCACAGGGATCTCCCCTCAGTAACAATGATCAGTGAGGCACAGGGATCTCCCCTCATTAACAATAATCATCGAGTCACAGGGATCTCCCCTCAGTAATAATGATCAGTGAGGCACCAGGATCTCCCGTCAGTAACAATGATCAGCGAGGCACAGGGATCTCCCCTCAGTAACAGTGATCAGTGAGGCACAGGGATCTCCTCAGTAACAATGATCAGTGAGTCACAGGGATCTCCTTAGTAACAATGATCAGTGAGTCACAGGGATCTCCCCTCAGTAACAATGATCAGTGAGGCACAGGATTCTCCTCAGTAACAATGATCAGCGAGGCACAGGGATCTCCTCAGTAACAATGATCAGCGAGGCACAGGGATCTCCCCTCAGTAACAATGATCAGTGAGGCACAGGGACCTCCTCAGTAACAATGATCAGAGAGGCACAGGGATCTCCCCTCAGTAACAACGATCAGTGAGTCACAGGGACCTCCCCTCAATAACAATAATCAGTGAGGCACAGGGATCTCCTCAGTAACAATGATCAGTGAAGCACAGGGATCTCCTCAGTAACAATGATCAGTGAGGCACAGGGATCTCCTCAGTAACTATGATCAGTGAGACACAGGGATCTCCTCAGTAACAACGATCAGTGAGACACAGGGATCTCCTCAGTAACAATGATCAGCGAGGCACAGGGATCTCCTCAGTAACAACGATCAGTGAGACACAGGGATCTCCTCAGTAACAATGATCAGCGAGGCACAGGGATCTCCCCTCAGTAACAATGATCAGCGAGGCACAGGGATCTCCCCTCAGTAACAATAATCAGTGAGGCACAGGGATCTCGCCTCAGTAACAATGATCAGTGAGGCACAGGGATCTCCTCAGTAACAATGATCAGTGAGGCACAGGGATCTCCCCTCAGTAACAATGATCAGCGAGGCACAGGGATCTCTCCTCAGTAACAATGATCAGCGAGGCACAGGGATCTCCCCTCAGTAACAATGATCAG
The DNA here is from genome assembly GCF_030144855.1 of Hypanus sabinus. NCBI lineage: Eukaryota > Metazoa > Chordata > Chondrichthyes > Myliobatiformes > Dasyatidae > Hypanus > Hypanus sabinus. The sequence goes on along the minus strand of NW_026778950.1, from coordinate 603,204 downwards.
TGAGGCACAGGGATCTCCCCTCAGTAACAATGATCAGTGAGGCACAGGGATCTCCCCTCAGTAACAATGATCAGTGAGGCACAGGGATCTCCTCAGTAACAATGATCAGTGAGGCACAGGGATCTCCTCAGTAACAATGATCAGTGAGGCACAGGGATCTCCTCAGTAACAATGATCAGTGAGGCACAGGGATCTCCTCAGTAACAATGATCAGCGAGGCACAGGGATCTCCCCTCAGTAACAATGATCAGTGAGTCACAGGGATCTCCCCTCAGTAACAATGATCAGCGAGGCACAGGGATCTCTCCTCAGTAACAATGATCAGTGAGGCACAGGGATCCCCTCACAGTAACAATGATCAGTGAGTCACAGGGATCTCTCCTCAGTAACAATGATCAGCGAGGCACAGGGATCTCCTCAGTAACAGTGATCAGTGAGTCACAGGGATCTCCCCTCATTAGCAGTGATCAGTGAGTCACAGGGATCTCCCCTCATTAGCAGTGATCAGTGAGTCACAGGGATCTCCCCTCAGTAACAATGATCAGTGAGGCACAGGGATCTCCCCTCATTAACAATGATCAGTGAGTCACAGGGATCTCCCCTCAGTAACAATGATCAGCGAGGCACAGGGATCTCCCCTCAGTAACAATGATCAGTGAGTCACAGGGATCTCCCCTCAGTAACAATGATCAGCGAGTCAGAGGGATCTCCCCTCAGTAACAATGATCAGTGAGTCACAGGGATCTCCCCTCAGTAACAATGATCATCGAGTCACAGGGATCTCCCGTCAGTAACAATGATCAGTGAGTCACAGGGATCTCCCCTCAGTAACAATGATCAGCGAGGCACAGAGATCTCCTCAATAACAATGATCAGTGAGGCACAGGGATCTCCCCTCAGTAACAATGATTAGCGAGGCACAGGGATCTCCCCTCAGTAACAATGATCAGTGAGTCACAGGGATCTCCCCTCAGTAACAATGATCATCGAGTCACAGGGATCTCCCCTCAGTAACAATGATCAGCGAGTCAGAGGGATCTCCTCAGTAACAATGATTAGCGAGGCACAGGGATCTCCCCTCAGTAACAATGATCAGCGAGTCAGAGGGATCTCCTCAGTAACAATGATCAGTGAGGCACAGGGATCTCCCCTCAGTAACAATGATCAGTGAGGCACAGGGATCTCCCCTCAGTAACAATGATCAGCGAGTCAGAGGGATCTCCTCAGTAACAATGATCAGTGAGGCACAGTGATCTCCCCTCAGTAACAATGATCAGTGAGACACAGGGATCTCCCGTCAGTAACAACGATCAGTGAGGCACCGGGATCTCCCCTCATTAACAATGATCAGTGAGGCACAGGGATCTCCTCAGTAACAATGATCAGTGAGGCACAGGGATCTCCTCAGTAACAATGATCAGCGAGGCACAGGGATCTCCCCTCAGTAACAATGATCAGCGAGTCAGAGGGATCTCCTCAGTAACAATGATCATCGAGTCACAGGGATCTCCCCTCAGTAACAACGATCAGTGAGGCACAGGGATCTCCCCTCAGTAACAATGATCAGCGAGACACAGGGATCTCCTCAGTAACAATGATCAGCGAGGCACAGGGATCTCCTCAGTAACAATGATCAGCGAGGCACAGGGATCTCCCCTCAGTAACAACGATCAGTGAGGCACAGGGATCTCCCCTCAGTAACAATGATCAGCGAGGCACAGGGATCTCCTCAGTAACAATGATCAGCGAGGCACAGGGATCTCCCCTCAGTAACAATGATCAGTGAGGCACAGGGATCTCCTCAGTAACAATGATCAGTGAGGCACAGAGATCTCCTCAGTTACAATGATCAGTGAGGCACAGGGATCTCCTCAGTAACAATGATCAGCGATGCACAGGGATCTCCTCAGTAACAATGATCAGTGAGGCACAGGGATCTCCCCTCAGTAACAATGATCAGCGATGCACAGGGATCTCCCCTCAGTAACAATGATCAGTGAGGCACAGGGATCTCCTCAGTAACAATGATCAGTGAGGCACAGGGATCTCCCCTCAGTAACAATGATCAGTGAGGCACAGGGATCTCCTCAGTAACAATGATCAGTGAGGCACAGGGATCTCCTCAGTAACAATGATCAGTGAGGCACAGGGATCTCCTCAGTAACAATGATCAGTGAGGCACAGGGATCTCCTCAGTAACAATGATCAGTGAGGCACAGAGATCTCCTCAGTTACAATGATCAGTGAGGCACAGGGATCTCCCCTCAGTAACAATGATCAGCGAGGCACAGGGATCTCCCCTCAGTAACAATGATCAGTGAGGCACAGGGATCTCCCCTCAGTAACAATGATCAGTGAGGCACAGGGATCTCCTCAGTAACAATGATCAGTGAGGCACAGGGATCTCCTCAGTAACAATGATCAGTGAGGCACAGGGATCTCCTCAGTAACAATGATCAGTGAGGCACAGGGATCTCTTCAGTAACAATGATCAGTGAGGCACAGGGATCTCCTCAGTAACAGTGATCAGTGAGACACAGGGATCTCCCCTCAGTAACAATGATCAGCGAGTCAGAGGGATCTCCTCAGTAACAATGATCAGCGAGTCACAGGGATCTCCCCTCAGTAACAACGATCAGTGAGGCACAGGGATCTCCCCTCAGTAACAATGATCAGCGAGGCACAGGGATCTCCTCAGTAACAATGATCAGCGAGGCACAGGGATCTCCCCTCAGTAACAATGATCAGCGAGGCACAGGGATCTCCTCAGTAACAATGATCAGTGAGGCACAGGGATCTCCTCAGTAACAATGATCAGTGAGGCACAGGGATCTCCCCTCAGTAACAATGATCAGCGATGCACAGGGATCTCCCCTCAGTATCAATGATCAGTGAGGCACAGGGATCTCCTCAGTAACAATGATCATTGAGGCACAGGGATCTCCTCAGTAACAATGATCAGCGATGCACAGGGATCTCCCCTCAGTATCAATGATCAGTGAGGCACAGGGATCTCCTCAGTAACAATGATCAGTGAGGCACAGGGATCTCCTCAGTAACAATGATCAGTGAGGCACAGGGATCTCCTCAGTAACAATGATCAGTGAGGCACAGGGATCTCCTCAGTAACAATGATCAGTGAGGCACAGGGATCTCCTCAGTAACAGTGATCAGTGAGACACAGGGATCTCCGCTCATTAACAATGATCAGTGAGGCACAGGGATCTCCCCTCAGTAACAATGATCAGTGTGGCACAGGGATCTCCTCAGTAACAATGATCAGTGAGACACAGGGATCTCCTCAGTAACAATGATCAGCGAGGCACAGGGATCTCCTCAGTAACAACGATCAGTGAGACACAGGGATCTCCTCAGTAACAATGATCAGCGAGGCACAGGGATCTCCCCTCAGTAACAATGATCAGTGAGACACAGGGATCTCCTCAGTAACAATGATCAGCGAGGCACAGGGATCTCCCCTCAGTAACAATGATTAGTGAGGCACAGGGATCTCCCCTCAGTAACAATGATCAGTGAGGCACAGGGATCTCCACTCAATAACAATGATCAGCGAGGCACAGGGATCTCCTCAGTAACAATGATTAGTGAGGCACAGGGATCTCCCCTCAGTAACAATGATCAGCGAGGCACAGGGATCTCTCCTCAGTAACAATGATCAGCGAGGAACAGGGATCTCCCCACAGTAACAATGATCAGTGAGGCACAGGGATCTCCCCTCAGTAACAATGATCAGTGAGGCACAGGGATCTCCCCTCAGTAACTATGATCAGTGAGGCACAGGGATCTCCTCAGTAACAATGATCAGTGAGGTACAGGGATCTCCCCTCAGTAACAATGATGAGCGAGGCACAGGGATCTCCTCAGTAACAATGATCAGTGAGGCACAGGGATCTCCCCTCAGTAACAATGATCAGCGAGGCACGGGGATCTCCCCTCAGTAACAATGATCAGCGAGGCACAGTGATCTCTCCTCAGTAACAATGATCACCGAGGCACAGGGATCTCCCCTCAGTAACAATGATCAGCGAGGCACAGTGATCTCCCCTCAATAACAATGATCGGTGAGACAGGGATCTCCCCTCAGTGACAATGATCAGTGAGACACAGGGATCTCCTCAGTGACAATGATCAGTGAGGAACAGGGATCTCTCCTCAGTAACAATGATCAGTGAGGAACAGGGATCTCCTCAGTAACAATGATCAGCGAGGCACAGGGATCTCCCCTCAGTAACAATTATCAGTGAGTCACAGGGATCTCCCCTCAGTAACAATGATCAGCGAGGCACAGGGATCTCTCCTCAGTAACAATGATCAGTGAGGCACAGGGATCTCCTCAGTAACAATGATCAGTGAGTCACAGGGATCTCCCCTCATTAGCAGTGATCAGTGAGTCACAGGGATCTCCCCTCAGTAACAATGATCAGTGAGGCACAGGGATCTCCCCTCATTAACAATGATCAGTGAGTCACAGGGATCTCCCCTCATTAGCAGTGATCAGTGAGTCACAGGGATCTCCCCTCAGTAACAATGATCAGTGAGACACAGGGATCTCCCCTCAGTAACAATGATCAGTGAGGCACAGGGATCTCCACTCAGTAACAATGATCAGTGAGGCACAGGGATCTCCTCAGTAACAATGATCACTGAGGCACAGGGATCTCCTCAGTAACAATGATCACCGAGGTACAGGGATCTCCTCAGTAACAATAATCAGTGAGGCACAGGGATCTCCCCTCAGTAACAATGATCAGCGAGGCACAGGGATCTCCCCTCAGTAACAATGATCAGTGAGGCACAGGGATCTCCCCTCAGTAACAATGATCAGTGAGGCACAGGGATCTCCACTCAATAACAATGATCAGCGAGGCACAGGGATCTCCTCAGTAACAATGATCAGTGAGGCACAGGGATCTCCCCTCAGTAACAATGATCAGCGAGGCACAGGGATCTCTCCTCAGTAACAATGATCAGCGAGGCACAGGGATCTCCCCACAGTAACAATGATCAGTGAGGCACAGGGATCTCCCCTCAGTAACAATGATCAGTGAGGCACAGGGATCTCCACTCAATAACAATGATCAGCGAGGCACAGGGATCTCCTCAGTAACAATGATCAGTGAGGCACAGGGATCTCCCCTCAGTAACAATGATCAGCGAGGCACAGGGATCTCTCCTCAGTAACTATGATCAGTGAGACACAGGGATCTCCTCAGTGACAATGATCAGTGAGGAACAGGGATCTCTCCTCAGTAACAATGATGAGTGAGGAACAGGGATCTCCTCAGTAACAATGATCAGCGAGGCACAGGGATCTCCCCTCAGTAACAATTATCAGTGAGTCACAGGGATCTCCCCTCAGTAACAATGATCAGCGAGGCACAGGGATCTCCTCAGTAACAATGATCATTGAGTCACAGGGATCTCCCCTCATTAGCAGTGATCAGTGAGTCACAGGGATCTCCCCTCAGTAACAATGATCAGTGAGTCACAGGGATCTCCCCTCAGTAACAATGATCAGTGAGTCACAGGGATCTCCCCTCAGTAACAATGATCAGTGAGGCACAGGGATCTCCACTCAGTAACAATGATCAGTGAGACACAGGGATCTCCTCAGTAACAATGATCAGTGAGGCACAGGGATCTCCACTCAGTAACAATGATCAGTGAGGCACAGGGATCTCCTCAGTAACAATGATCACTGAGGCACAGGGATCTCCTCAGTAACAATGATCACCGAGGTACAGGGATCTCCTCAGTAACAATAATCAGTGAGGCACAGGGATCTCCCCTCAGTAACAATGATCAGTGAGGCACAGGGATCTCCTCAGTAACAATGATCAGTGAGACACAGGGATCTCCTCAGTAACAATGATCAGCGAGGCACAGGGATCTCCACTCAATAACAATGATCATCGAGTCACAGGGATCTCCCCTCAGTAACAATGATCAGTGAGGCACCGGGATCTCCACTCATTAACAATGATCAGCGAGGTACAGGGATCTCCCCTCAGTAACAATGATCATCGAGTCACAGGGATCTCCCCTCAGTAACAATGATCAGTGAGGCACCGGGATCTCCCGTCAGTAACAATGATCATCGAGTCACAGGGATCTCCACTCAATAACAATGATCAGTGAGGCACAGGGATCTCCCCTCATTAACAATGATCATCGAGTCACAGGGATCTCCCCTCAGTAACAATGATCAGTGAGGCACAGGGATCTCCCCTCATTAACAATAATCATCGAGTCACAGGGATCTCCCCTCAGTAACAATGATCAGTGAGGCACCAGGATCTCCCGTCAGTAACAATGATCAGCGAGGCACAGGGATCTCCCCTCAGTAACAGTGATCAGTGAGGCACAGGGATCTCCTCAGTAACAATGATCAGTGAGTCACAGGGATCTCCTCAGTAACAATGATCAGTGAGTCACAGGGATCTCCACTCAATAACAATGATCAGTGAGGCACAGGGATCTCCCCTCAGTAACAATGATCAGCGAGGCACAGGAATCTCCTCAGTAACAATGATCAGCGAGGCACAGGGATCTCCCCTCAGTAACAATGATCAGCGAGGCACAGGGATCCCCTCAGTAACAATGATCAGTGAGGCACAGGGATCTCCTCAGTAACAATGATCAGCGAGGCACAGGGATCTCCCCTCAGTAACAATGATCAGTGAGTCACAGGGATCTCCCCTCAGTAACAATGATCATCGAGTCACAGGGATCTCCCCTCAGTAACAATGATCAGCGAGTCAGAGGGATCTCCTCAGTAACAATGATTAGCGAGGCACAGGGATCTCCCCTCAGTAACAATGATCAGCGAGTCAGAGGGATCTCCTCAGTAACAATGATCAGTGAGGCACAGGGATCTCCCCTCAGTAACAATGATCAGCGAGTCAGAGGGATCTCCTCAGTAACAATGATCAGTGAGGCACGTGATCTCCCCTCAGTAACAATGATCAGTGAGACACAGGGATCTCCCGTCAGTAACAACGATCAGTGAGGCACCGGGATCTCCCCTCATTAACAATGATCAGTGAGGCACAGGGATCTCCTCAGTAACAATGATCAGTGAGGCACAGGGATCTCCTCAGTAACAATGATCAGCGAGGCACAGGGATCTCCCCTCAGTAACAACGATCAGTGAGGCACAGGGATCTCCCCTCAGTAACAATGATCAGCGAGGCACAGGGATCTCCTCAGTAACAATGATCAGCGAGGCACAGGGATCTCCCCTCATTAACAATGATCAGCGAGGCACCGGGATCTCCCCTCAGTAACAATGATCAGTGAGGCACAGGGATCTCCTCAGTAACTATGATCAGTGAGGCACAGAGATCTCCTCAGTTACAATGATCAGTGAGGCACAGGGATCTCCCCTCAGTAACAATGATCAGTGAGGCACAGGGATCTCCCCTCAGTAACAATGATCAGTGAGGCACAGGGATCTCCTCAGTAACAATGATCAGTGAGGCACAGGGATCTCCTCAGTAACAATGATCAGTGAGGCACAGAGATCTCCTCAGTTACAATGATCAGTGAGGCACAGGGATCTCCCCTCAGTAACAATGATCAGTGAGGCACAGGGATCTCCCCTCAGTAACAATGATCAGTGAGGCACAGGGATCTCCTCAGTAACAATGATCAGTGAGGCACAGGGATCTCCTCAGTAACAATGATCAGTGAGTCACAGGGATCTCCTCAGTAACAATGATCAGTGAGGCACAGGGATCTCCTCAGTAACAATGATCAGTGAGGCACAGGGATCTCCTCAGTAACAATGATCAGTGAGGCACAGGGATCTCCTCAGTAACAATGATCAGTGAGGCACAGGGATCTCCTCAGTAACAGTGATCAGTGAGACACAGGGATCTCCCCTCAGTAACAATGATCAGCGAGTCAGAGGGATCTCCTCAGTAACAATGATCAGCGAGTCACAGGGATCTCCCCTCAGTAACAACGATCAGTGAGGCACAGGGATCTCCCCTCAGTAACAATGATCAGCGAGGCACAGGGATCTCCTCAGTAACAATGATCAGCGAGGCACAGGGATCTCCCCTCAGTAACAATGATCAGCGAGGCACAGGGATCTCCCCTCAGTAACAATGATCAGTGAGGCACAGGGATCACCCCTCAGTAACAATGATCAGTGAGGCACAGGGATCACCCCTCAGTAACAATGATCAGTGAGACACAGGGATCTCCACTCAATAACAATGATCAGCGAGGCACAGGGATCTCCCCTCAGTAACAATGATCAATGAGGCACAGGGATCTCCTCAGTAACAATGATCAGTGAGGCACAGGGATCTCCTCAGTAACAATGATCAGTGAGGCACAGGGATCTCCCCTCAGTAACAATGATCATCGAGGCACAGGGATCTCCCCTCAGTAACAATGATCAGTGAGGCACCGGGATCTCCCGTCAGTAACAATGATCAGCGATGCACAGGGATCTCCCCTCAGTAACAATGATCAGTGAGGCACAGGGATCTCCCCTCAATAACAATGATCAGTGAGGCACAGGGATCTCCCCTCAGTAACAATGATCAGTGAGTCACAGGGATCTCCCGTCAGTAACAATGATCAGCGAGGCACAGGGATCTCCCCTCAGTAACAATGATCAGTGAGTCACAGGGATCTCCCGTCAGTAACAATGATCAGTGAGGCACAGGGATCTCCCCTCAGTAACAATGATCAGCGATGCACAGGGATCTCCCCTCAGTATCAATGATCAGTGAGGCACAGGGATCTCCTCAGTAACAATGATCAGTGAGGCACAGGGATCTCCTCAGTAACAATGATCAGTGAGGCACAGGGATCTCCTCAGTAACAGTGATCAGTGAGACACAGGGATCTCCGCTCATTAACAATGATCAGTGAGGCACAGGGATCTCCCCTCAGTAACAATGATCAGTGTGTCACAGGGATCTCCTCAGTAACAACGATCAGTGAGACACAGGGATCTCCACTCAATAACAATGATCAGCGAGGCACAGGGATCTCCTCAGTAACAATGATCAGTGAGGCACAGGGATCTCCCCTCAGTAACAATGATCAGCGAGGCACAGGGATCTCTCCTCAGTAACAATGATCAGCGAGGAACAGGGATCTCCCCACAGTAACAATGATCAGTGAGGCACAGGGATCTCCCCTCAGTAACAATGATCAGTGAGGCACAGGGATCTCCCCTCAGTAACTATGATCAGTGAGGCACAGGGATCTCCTCAGTAACAATGATCAGTGAGGCACAGGGATCTCCCCTCAGTAACAATGATGAGCGAGGCACAGGGATCTCCTCAGTAACAATGATCAGTGAGGCACGGGGATCTCCCCTCAGTAACAATGATCAGCGAGGCACAGTGATCTCTCCTCAGTAACAATGATCAGCGAGGCACAGGGATCTCCTCAGTAACAATGATCAGCGAGGCACAGGGATCTCCCCTCATTAACAATGATCAGCGAGGCACAGGGATCTCCCCTCAGTAACAATGATCAGCGAGGCACGGGGATCTCCCCTCAGTAACAATGATCAGCGAGGCACAGTGATCTCTCCTCAGTAACAATGATCAGCGAGGCACAGGGATCTCCTCAGTAACAATGATCAGCGAGGCACAGGGATCTCCCCTCATTAACAATGATCAGCGAGGCACAGGGATCTCCCCTCATTAACAATGATCAGCGAGGCACAGGGATCTCCCCTCAGTAACAATGATCAGCGAGGCACAGTGATCTCCCCTCAGTAACAATGATCGGTGAGACAGGGATCTCCCCTCAGTGACAATGATCAGTGAGACACAGAGATCTCCTCAGTGACAATGATCAGTGAGGAACAGGGATCTCCTCAGTAACAATGATCAGTGAGGAACAGGGATCTCCTCAGTAACAATGATCAGCGAGGCACAGGGATCTCCCCTCAGTAACAATTATCAGTGAGTCACAGGGATCTCCCCTCAGTAACAATGATCAGCGAGGCACAGGGATCTCCCCTCAGTAACAATGATCAGTGAGTCACTGGGATCTCCACTCAGTAACAATGATCAGCGAGGCACAGGGATCTCCGCTCAGTAACAATGATCAGCGAGGCACAGGGATCTCCCCTCAGTAACAATGATCAGCGAGGCACAGGGATCTCCCCTCAGTAACAATGATCAGTGAGACACAGGGATCTCCCCTCATTAACAATGATCAGTGAGGCACCGGGATCTCCTCAGTAACAATGATCAGTGAGTCACAGGGATCTCCCCTCATTAGCAGTGATCAGTGAGTCACAGGGATCTCCGCTCATTAACAGTGATCAGTGAGTCACAGGGATCTCCCCTCATTAGCAGTGATCAGTGAGTCACAGGGATCTCCCCTCATTAACAATGATCAGTGAGACACAGGGATCTCCCCTCAGTAACAATGATCAGTGAGGCACAGGGATCTCCACTCAGTAACAATGATCAGTGAGGCACAGGGATCTCCTCAGTAACAATGATCACTGAGGCACAGGGATCTCCTCAGTAACAATGATCACCGAGGTACAGGGATCTCCTCAGTAACAATAATCAGTGAGGCACAGGGATCTCCCCTCAGTAACAATGATCAGCGAGGCACAGGGATCTCCCCTCAGTAACAATGATCAGTGAGGCACAGGGATCTCCCCTCAGTAACAATGATCAGTGAGGCACAGGGATCTCCACTCAATAACAATGATCAGCGAGGCACAGGGATCTCCTCAGTAACAATGATCAGTGAGGCACAGGGATCTCCCCTCAGTAACAATGATCAGCGAGGCACAGGGATCTCCCCACAGTAACAATGATCAGTGAGGCACAGGGATCTCCCCTCAGTGACAATGATCAGTGAGACACAGGGATCTCCTCAGTGACAATGATCACCGAGGCACAGGGATCTCCTCAGTAACAATGATCAGTGAGTCACAGGGATCTCCCCTCATTAGCAGTGATCAGTGAGTCACAGGTGTCTCCCCTCAGTAACAATGATCAGCGAGGAACAGGGATCTCTCCTCAGTAACAATGATCAGTGAGGCACAGGGATCTCCTCAGTAACAATGATCAGCGAGGCACAGGGATCTCCTCAGTAACAATGATCAGTGAGGAACAGGGATCTCCTCAGTAACAATGATCAGTGAGTCACAGGGATCTCCCCTCAGTAACAATGATCAGTGAGGCACAGGGATCTCCCCTCAGTAACAATGATCAGCGAGTCACAGGGATCTCTCCTCAGTAACAATGATCATCGAGGCACAGGTATCTCCCCTCAGTAACAATGATCAGCGAGGAACAGGGATCTCTCCTCAGTAACAATGATCAGTGAGGCACAGGGATCTCCTCAGTAACAATGATCAGTGAGGAACAGGGATCTCCTCAGTAACAATGATCATCGAGGCACAGGGATCTCCCCTCAGTAACAATTATCAGTGAGTCACAGGGATCTCCCCTCAGTAACAATGATCAGCGAGGCACAGGGATCTCTCCTCAGTAACAATGATCAGCGAGGAACAGGGATCTCCTCAGTAACAATGATCAGTGAGTCACAGGGATCTCCCCTCATTAGCAGTGATCAGTGAGTCACAGGTATCTCCCCTCAGTAACAATGATCAGCGAGGAACAGGGATCTCTCCTCAGTAACAATGATCAGTGAGGCACAGGGATCTCCTCAGTAACAATGATCAGCGAGGCACAGGGATCTCCTCAGTAACAATGATCAGTGAGGAACAGGGATCTCCTCAGTAACAATGATCATCGAGGCACAGGTATCTCCCCTCAGTAACAATGATCAGCGAGGAACAGGGATCTCTCCTCAGTAACAATGATCAGTGAGGCACAGGGATCTCCTCAGTAACAATGATCAGTGAGGAACAGGGATCTCCTCAGTAACAATGATCATCGAGGCACAGGGATCTCCCCTCAGTAACAATGATCAGTGAGGCACAGGGATCTCCCCTCATTAACAATGATCAGTGAGTCACAGGGATCTCCTCAGTAACAATTATCAGTGAGTCACAGGGATCTCCCCTCAGTAACAATGATCAGCGAGGCACAGGGATCTCTCCTCAGTAACAATGATCAGCGAGGAACAGGGATCTCCTCGTTAACAATAATCAGTGAGGCACAGGGATCTCCTCAGTAACAATGATCAGTGAGGCACAGGGATCTCCTCAGTAACAATGATCAGTGAGTCACAGGGATCTCCCCTCATTAGCAGTGATCAGTGAGTCACAGGGATCTCCCCTCATTAGCAGTGATCAGTGAGTCACAGGGATCTCCCCTCAGTAACAATGATCAGTGAGGCACAGGGATCTCCCCTCATTAACAATGATCAGTGAGACACAGGGATCTCCCCTCAGTAACAATGATCAGTGAGGCACAGGGATCTCCCCTCAATAACAATGATCAGTGAGACACAGGGATCTCCACTCAGTAACAATGATCAGTGAGGCACAGGGATCTCCTCAGTAACAATGATCACTGAGGCACAGGGATCTCCTCAGTAACAATGATCAGTGAGGCACAGGGATCTCCCCTCAGTAACAATGATCAGTGAGGCACAGGGATCTCCTCATTAACAATGATCAGTGAGACACAGGGATCTCCCCTCAGTAACAATGATCAGTGAGGCACAGGGATCTCCCCTCAATAACAATGATCAGTGAGACACAGGGATCTCCACTCAGTAACAATGATCAGTGAGGCACAGGGATCTCCTCAGTAACAATGATCACTGAGGCACAGGGATCTCCTCAGTAACAATGATCAGTGAGGCACAGGGATCTCCCCTCAGTAACAATGATCAGTGAGGCACAGGGATCTCCTCATTAACAATGATCAGCGAGGCACAGGGATCTCCACTCAATAACAATGATCATCGAGTCACAGGGATCTCCCCTCAGTAACAATGATCAGTGAGGCACTGGGGTCTCCCCTCATTAACAATGATCAGCGAGGCACAGGGATCTCCCCTCAGTAACAATGATCATCGAGTCACAGGGATCTCCCCTCAGTAACAATGATCAGTGAGGTACAGGGATCTCCCCTCAGTAACAATGATCATCGAGTCACAGGGATCTCCCCTCAGTAACAATGATCAGTGAGACACAGGGATCTCCCCTCAGTAACAATGATCATCGAGTCACAGGGATCTCCCCTCAGTAACAATGATCAGTGAGGCACCGGGATCTCCCGTCAGTAACAATGATCAGTGAATCACAGGGATCTCCACTCAATAACAATGATCAGTGAGGCACAGGGATCTCCCCTCATTAACAATGATCATCGAGTCACAGGGATCTCCCCTCAGTAACAATGATCAGTGAGGCACAGGGATCTCCCCTCATTAACAATAATCATCGAGTCACAGGGATCTCCCCTCAGTAACAATGATCAGTGAGGCACCAGGATCTCCCGTCAGTAACAATGATCAGCGAGGCACAGGGATCTCCCCTCAGTAACAGTGATCAGTGAGGCACAGGGATCTCCTCAGTAACAATGATCAGTGAGTCACAGGGATCTCCTCAGTAACAATGATCAGCGAGGCACAGGGATCTCCTCAGTAACAATGATCAGCGAGGCACAGGGATCTCTCCTCAATAACAATGATCAGCGAGGCACAGGGACCTCCTCAGTAACAATGATCAGAGAGGCACAGGGATCTCCCCTCAGTAACAACGATCAGTGAGTCACAGGGACCTCCCCTCAATAACAATAATCAGTGAGGCACAGGGATCTCCTCAGTAACAATGATCAGTGAAGCACAGGGATCTCCTCAGTAACAATGATCAGTGAGGCACAGGGATCTCCTCAGTAACTATGATCAGTGAGACACAGGGATCTCCTCAGTAACAACGATCAGTGAGACACAGGGATCTCCTCAGTAACAATGATCAGCGAGGCACAGGGATCTCCTCAGTAACAACGATCAGTGAGACACAGGGATCTCCTCAGTAACAATGATCAGCGAGGCACAGGGATCTCCCCTCAGTAACAATGATCAGCGAGGCACAGGGATCTCCCCTCAGTAACAATGATCAGTGAGGCACAGGGATCACCCCTCAGTAACAATGATCAGCGAGGCACAGGGATCTCCCCTCAGTAACAATGATCAGTGAGGCACAGGGATCTCCACTCAATAACAATGATCAGCGAGGCACAGGGATCTCGCCTCAGTAACAATGATCAGTGAGGCACAGGGATCTCCTCAGTAACAATGATCAGTGAGGCACAGGGATCTCCCCTCATTAACAATGATCAGTGAGGCACAGGGATCTCCCCTCAGTAACAATGATCAGTGAGGCACAGGGATCTCCCCTCAGTAACAATGATCAGTGAGGCACAGGGATCTCCCCTCATTAACAATGATCAGTGAGGCACAGGGATCTCCCCTCAGTAACAATGATCAGTGAGGCACAGGGATCTCCCCTCAGTAACAATGATCAGCGAGGCACAGGGATCTCTCCTCAGTAACAATGATCAGTGAGGCACAGGGATCCCCTCACAGTAACAATGATCAGTGAGTCACAGGGATCTCTCCTCAGTAACAATGATCAGCGAGGCACAGGGATCTCCTCAGTAACAATGATCAGTGAGTCACAGGGATCTCCTCAGTAACAGTGATCAGTGAGTCACAGGGATCTCCCCTCATTAGCAGTGATCAGTGAGTCACAGGGGTCTCTCCTCAGTAACAATGATCAGTGAGTCACAGGGATCTCCCCTCATTAGCAGTGATCAGTGAATCACAGGGATCTCCCCTCATTAGCAGTGATCAGTGAGTCACAGGGATCTCCCCTCATTAGCAGTGATCAGTGAGACACAGGGATCTCCCCTCAGTAACAATGATCAGTGAGTCACAGGGATCTCCTCATTAACAATGATCATCGAGTCACAGGGATCTCCCCTCAGTAACAATGATCAGCGAGGCACAGGGATCTCCCCTCAGTAACAATGATCATCGAGTCACAGGGATCTCCCCTCAGTAACAATGATCAGTGAGTCACAGGGATCTCCCGTCAGTAACAATGATCAGTGAGTCACAGGGATCTCCCCTCAGTAACAATGATCAGCGAGGCACAGGGATCTCCCCTCAGTAACAATGATCATCGAGTCACAGGGATCTCCCCTCAGTAACAATGATCATCGAGTCACAGGGATCTCCCCTCAGTAACAATGATCAGTGAGTCACAGGGATCTCCCGTCAGTAACAATGATCAGTGAGTCACAGGGATCTCCCCTCAGTAACAATGATCAGCGAGGCACAGGGATCTCCCCTCAGTAACAATGATCAGCGAGGCACAGAGATCTCCTCAATAACAATGATCAGTGAGGCACAGGGATCTCCCCTCAGTAACAATGATTAGCGAGGCACAGGGATCTCCCCTCAGTAACAATGATCAGTGAGTCACAGGGATCTCCCCTCAGTAACAATGATCATCGAGTCACAGGGATCTCCCCTCAGTAACAATGATCAGCGAGTCAGAGGGATCTCCTCAGTAACAATGATTAGCGAGGCACAGGGATCTCCCCTCAGTAACAATGATCAGCGAGTCAGAGGGATCTCCTCAGTAACAATGATCAGTGAGGCACAGGGATCTCCCCTCAGTAACAATGATCAGTGAGGCACAGGGATCTCCCCTCAGTAACAATGATCAGCGAGTCAGAGGGATCTCCTCAGTAACAATGATCAGTGAGGCACAGTGATCTCCCCTCAGTAACAATGATCAGTGAGACACAGGGATCTCCCGTCAGTAACAACGATCAGTGAGGCACCGGGATCTCCCCTCATTAACAATGATCAGTGAGGCACAGGGATCTCCTCAGTAACAATGATCAGTGAGGCACAGGGATCTCCTCAGTAACAATGATCAGCGAGGCACAGGGATCTCCCCTCAGTAACAATGATCAGCGAGTCAGAGGGATCTCCTCAGTAACAATGATCATCGAGTCACAGGGATCTCCCCTCAGTAACAACGATCAGTGAGGCACAGGGATCTCCCCTCAGTAACAATGATCAGCGAGACACAGGGATCTCCTCAGTAACAATGATCAGCGAGGCACAGGGATCTCCTCAGTAACAATGATCAGCGAGGCACAGGGATCTCCCCTCAGTAACAACGATCAGTGAGGCACAGGGATCTCCCCTCAGTAACAATGATCAGCGAGGCACAGGGATCTCCTCAGTAACAATGATCAGCGAGGCACAGGGATCTCCCCTCAGTAACAATGATCAGCGAGGCACAGGGATCTCCTCAGTAACAATGATCAGTGAGGCACAGAGATCTCCTCAGTTACAATGATCAGTGAGGCACAGGGATCTCCCCTCAGTAACAATGATCAGCGATGCACAGGGATCTCCCCTCAGTAACAATGATCAGTGAGGCACAGGGATCTCCTCAGTAACAATGATCAGTGAGGCACAGGGATCTCCTCAGTAACAATGATCAGTGAGTCACAGGGATCTCCTCAGTAACAATGATCAGTGAGGCACAGGGATCTCCTCAGTAACAATGATCAGTGAGGCACAGGGATCTCCTCAGTAACAGTGATCAGTGAGACACAGGGATCTCCCCTCAGTAACAATGATCAGCGAGTCAGAGGGATCTCCTCAGTAACAATGATCAGCGAGTCACAGGGATCTCCCCTCAGTAACAACGATCAGTGAGGCACAGGGATCTCCCCTCAGTAACAATGATCAGCGAGGCACAGGGATCTCCTCAGTAACAATGATCAGCGAGGCACAGGGATCTCCCCTCAGTAACAATGATCAGTGAGGCACAGGGATCTCCTCAGTAACAATGATCAGTGAGGCACAGGGATCTCCCCTCAGTAACAATGATCAGCGATGCACAGGGATCTCCCCTCAGTAACAATGATCAGTGAGTCACAGGGATCTCCCCTCAGTAACAGTGATCAGTGAGACACAGGGATCTCCCCTCAGTATCAATGATCAGTGAGGCACAGGGATCTCCTCAGTAACAATGATCAGTGAGGCACAGGGATCTCCTCAGTAACAGTGATCAGTGAGACACAGGGATCTCCGCTCATTAACAATGATCAGTGAGGCACAGGGATCTCCCCTCAGTAACAATGATCAGTGAGTCACTGGGATCTCCTCAGTAACAATGATCAGTGAGTCACTGGGATCTCCTCAGTAACAATGATCAGTGTGGCACAGGGATCTCTCCTCAGTAACAATGATCAGCGAGGCACAGGGATCTCCCCTCAGTAACAATGATCAGTGTGGCACAGGGATCTCCTCAGTAACAATGATCAGTGAGAGAGGGATCTCTCCTCAGTAACAATGATCAGTGAGGCACAGGGATCTCTCCTCAGTAACAATGATCAGCGAGGCACAGGGATCTCCTCAGTAACAATGATCGGCGAGGCACAGGGATCTCCCCTCAGTAACAATGATCAGTGAGGCACAGGGATCTCTCCTCAGTAACAATGATCAGTGAGGCACAGGGATCTCCTCAGTAACAATGATCAGCGAGGAACAGGGAATCTATATTTTCTGACCAGTGTCTTTTTTTGTCTGAACTACGTTGTTTTCACTCGGTATATCCATGTGTGCACCCTATTACACTCCTTGACCCTCCATGAACTGTCAATGAAGAGAACGGGTACTCCCAGGATAGGGCTCTGCACTGTCTGGTGTTCCTCATGGTCACAAACTCCACGTGCCGAAGGGCCCTCCTTATCCACGATGGTTGCTGGAGACTGTCGTCCTGACGTGCTTGGAGATTCTGACTGAAATTCTTCCTCATCAATTAAATTGGTGGATCTGCATCCCATTGGCTCAAGGTCAGCTGACCTACCTGGGTCACCTTCTCACTGGCTCTAGTTCAGGATCAATGGTTTCTGCACACCCCTTCCTCCCCCCAAAACCGGTCAGAACCAGGAGGCCCAGACTGGGTCTGACGAGATTGCATCTCACTTCCCCGGAACGTCTGACATTGTACGTAATAAATAACTTCTTGTCAGGTTTACCCATCATTACCTGCATCTCCTTCAGTCTACATTCAATTCCTCAGTGCAGGAATTAGTTCAGAGTCCAGGAACTGGGAGGGGGGTAACAAAGACAACTGGTCTGTCTGCTTTCCTCTGTCCTTGATTCATCCAAAGCCACTGATTTGCAGGCTATAGTCCCTTCTGGCCATCATTTCCAAGGTACATTTGGAAAAGAGTGGGTCTGGTCCACAGGGTGAGATTCTAACTTGGATGAAAACCAATTTTTATGGTTTCAGAAAGGATCTGACAAGTGTGGATTGGGACGGACTGTTTTCTGGCAAAGGTGTGCTTCAAAAGTGGGAGGCCTTCAGAAGGTGACATTTAGAACACTGTGTGTAGGCCTCCATTAGTCTCGATAGACCACGGATTACCGCAGGCCTGGGCAGGGTGGTATGGGAGACCGGCAGTTGCCCAAGCTGCAAGTCTCCCCTCTCCACACCACCGATGTTGTCCAAGGGAAGGGAACTAGGACCCATACAGCTTGGCACCGGTGTCGTCGCAGAGCGATGTGTGGTTAAGTGCCTCGCTCAAGGACACACATGCAGCCTCATACGTTTTTCAATCTTTTTATTGATTTTCAAATAAAGAATATACAAGTCAGAGGAGCAGTTTAGCAAACCGATAATATAAAAGACATAAACAGCAATAATAAAAACAGAAAGTATATAAAGTCAAAATCAAATAGGTAAAATATTACGCCGTTATATATACAATGATATAAAAAAACTACAACTCCTCATAGCAATCATAAAAAAAGTCTGGAAATTTTATTTGATAAAGGAAAAAAAACCCCACTAACTAAACTGAAATAAAAAAAGAGAGAAAGAAAGAGAAAGACTGGGCAGTCCAATTGAGGATAAAAGAAACACATCCTTCCAGTCATCTCCGAACCTTCACGAATAAGGACTTTCCCCAAAAGAGAATAAGGAAAAACAAATAAATAAATAGATTAGATCATTTGAAAATATTGAAGAAAGGGTCGCCGGACTTGTTCAAAATTAAAGGATGTATCGAATGTCCGGCTTCTAATTTTCTCCAAGCTTAGACATGACATAATGGAGGAGAGCCGATAGAAAACAGTAGGTGGGTTCGATTCTTTCCAGTGAAGCAAGATAGCTCTCCTGGCCAGTAAAGTTGAAAAGGCTATCACATGTTGGGTGGAAGCAGACACTTTGCTTGCTTCCTCTGGAATAATCCCAAAAATTGCTGTAAGTGACTTAGGTTGAACATCCATATCTATAACTTTAGATAATATTCATCAGGCGATGTGCGAGCATTCATTAACTGTTTATAAATTATAGCTATTAATTGTTTTTGAAAAGGTTTAAGCTGAAAAATAGCATGTCAAATTTGAAGAGCAGGCCGAGGGGTAATTCGGTAAAAAAAATCATGTAAAAAATTCCTAACCTGTAAATATCTGAAAAAATGTGTATTAGAGATATCATATTTATCCATTAACTGTGAAAACAGTCCCGTAAAAACAAATCTATAAGTTTTTATTCCCTTAATTTTCCATGTTAAAAAAGCCTTATCGAAAGTTGGTTTAAAAAAGAAATTAGAATAAATATTACTAGAAAGTAAAAAAATCATTTAATTCAAAAAATCTACGAAATTGAAACCAAATTTTTAAAGTATGTTTAACAATAGGATTAAGAGCTTGTTTACCTATTCCGGAGAGCGAAAACGGAAGAGAAGCTCCTGATAAAGAAGCTAACGAAACCCCCATTACTGAATTTTCCTCCAGCTGTAACCATGAAGGGCGATCCTGATCGTCTATATCATAAATCCAAAAAGTGATATAGTGAATATTAATTGCCCAATAATAAAATCTAAAGTTTGGTAAAGCCAGTCCTCCATCTTTTTTTGATTTTTCCAATAAAAGTTTATTCCCTCTAGAGCTTTTATTATTCCAAACATAAGACAAAATCAGAGAGTCTATTTTATCAAAAAATGTTTTTGGAACATATATATAATATATATATGAAATATATGAAATATATATAAAAATATATGAAATATATATAAAAATTTTGGTAGAATAACCATTTTTATAGCATTTATTCGACCTATCAATGACATCGACATAGGTGACCATTTGGAAAGCGCCTGCTGAGTATATTCAACTAATGGAGAGAAATTATACCTACATAGGTCTTTAAAATTTTTAGTAATTTTGATACCAAGGTAAGTAAAATGGTTTTTGGCAATATTAAAAGGTATTTGATCATAATAATCAGAATAATTATTTATAGGAAATAATTCACTTTTATGTAAATTAAGTTTATATCCAGGAAAAGTACCAAATTCCATAAATATAGATAACATAGAAGGAATAGATTTCTTAGGATTTGAAATGTAAGCTAATAAATCATCCACGTATAAGAAAACCTTATGTAATTTATCCCCTCTCTTAATACCCTGCACAGAATTAGAATCCCTAAGAGCAATAGCAAGTGGTTCTAAAGCCAAAGTAAATAATAAAGGACTAAGGGGACAACCCTGATGGGTACCTCTATATAATCTAAAGTAAGGAGACTTTTGAGTATTCATTAGAACCGCAGCTACTGGGGCATGATAGATCAATTTAATCCAGGAAATAAATTCTGGACCAAAATTGAACCTCTTCAAAACCTGAAATAGAGAAGGCCACTCCACCCTATCAAAGGCTTTCTCTGCATCCAGAGATACAATACATTCAGATTCTTTGGCTGAGGGGGAATAAATGATAATTAACAATCTTCAAATATTAAAATGTACCTATTTTTTATAAATCCTATTTGATGGTTTGAGATAACATTAGGCAAGATATTCTCAAGCCTATTTGCTAGAATCTTAGAGAGGATTTTAAAATCTACATTCAATAAAGAAATAGGTTTTCAGGATCCAATGGGCCTTTTCCTTTTTTTGGAAGCAATGAAATTAGTGTTTCATAAAGTTTTAGGAAGGTTCCCAGAGGATGTAGAATCAGTAAACGTTTGATGAAGATGTAGTATAAGCATTTCATGAAAAGTCTTGTAAAATCCTACTGTATAACCAACAGGTCTCGGAGCTTTACCTAACTGCATAGAGGATATAGCCTTGGCTATCTCCTCTTGTTTAATAGGTGCATCTAACATATGAACATCTTGAATCGAAATTTGAGGTATGTTTAACCTTTGCAAAATCTATTCATAATAATAGTGCTATCAGAGAATTCAGATGTATAAAGGTTAGAATAGAAGTCCATAATTATCTTATTAATTTCTAAAGTTTCTGTTCTATCCGGTCAACGAATTTTTACAATCTGTCTTCTGACCATCCCGGCCTTTACTGACCCACTAAAAGCTTAACAGATTTTTCCCCATGTATATAAAATAAACTTCTGGATTTACAAATTTGCTGTTCAATGGAAAAGGTCAGAAGCAAATGATACTGTGATTGAAGTTCGACCCTTTCTGTATATAGGTCTTCAGTAGGTTTAACTGAATACGCTTTATCTATCTGTTTAATTTTATTAGTAAGCATTGACAATTCTGCTTTAGTTTTCTTTCTCAAGGCTGCTGAATATGAGATTATCTGTCCCCTAAGAAAAGATTTCAAGGTGTCCCATATAACCAGATTTGACATTCCTTCAGTTGTATTAAATTCAAAAAATATATAAATTTGCTCCTTAATGAAATCAGCAAAAGCCGGATCCTGCAACAATGCGAGACTTTGAAAAGCCTATCCGGGAGCTGAAGGGTTAACTTTACCGGCGCGTGCTCTGCGGGCGCGATGACGTCGCGGAGTTTGACAGACGTGCAAATATAAAACAATAATATTTGTGGTGGGCGTGTGAGAAAAGGGAGAAATCTTCACCATTGGGGTGTTTATATCGACAAGGCCATTTCCTAATAAAGCGGCGGATTGGTTGCTGAGCTGTCAATCACCGGATTAAGTCCCCGCCCATGATCAATTTATGTGATCAGTTATCGATCACACCGGGGCTGGGGACAGAATCGGCATTCAGTGCCTTTAATTTCTTAAACTTCGTTTTACGCTTAATGGGGTGATTGACACTGTTCCAATGCCAGGATATTATATTGATTTTATTAATCCGTGTTTAAAATTTTATTTAATATTATATAAAAGGAATATTACGCAAGTACAGATTAAACCAAAAGGCGCGGGTGCAACCAGGAGTGACGCATTTACGAAAGAGAAATACCTACTCTGATAGACCCCTCCCGCCTCCCGCCTCCCGCCTCCCAAGAGATAAGAATTGAGGAATCGATAGGTGGATCCCATGCTAACCAATAACCCTGGACTCTGTTCTCCATCTTGCAGCTCCGTATAAAGCAAAAACCCCACGGAAAATAGCCATAATAAAAGGCACCAAGCAGAATTCAACTACTGTAATGTTATGTCTAACAGTAATAATAACATAATCAACAACGGCCATCTTAGAATCAGCTAAAGTAGCTTAAACACATTCAAATAAAAGAGAATAAATCCCAGCAAATAATATTACAAACAATATTCTTTCTCTCAAAAAAGAGAAGTAAATGAGTATATATATATATAGATAGATATAGCAGACCTAAAACTATAAGTATTGAAACAAATAAAAGAAATAAAAAGATTAAAACACGACAGGTCCTACATGGACCATTAAAGTACAATACTATAAAGGTTCCCTACAAAACAGTTATATATGTACTAATTATTAATAAGGTAAAAAAAATTAAATCAGCCACATCCCATACCAAAGAATGAAAAGGTATAGAATGTACTTAACTCAGAAGATCCATAAACAACTCATACAGCAAACACTTCAAAATCGCCCATTGAGAAATCGGAGTAACTTTAATATTTTATTCAGTAGGCTTAACTTTAAGGTTTTTAATATACTCCCGTCCCTCCTGAGGAGAGTAGATTCTCAGTGACTGAGATTTTTCAGGAAGAATTATCAGCTTTGCTGGAAAGCGAAGGGAGGGATTTAAATCTAATTTATACATTTCACTCATAAGTTCTCGATATTTCTTTCGGCAAAGATTTCGGGAGGATAGTCTTCAACTATACGAATCTGTGTTGAATTAAAGATTAATTTCCGCTTCTTTCTGGTTTCTCGAAGAACAGCTTCTTTAGTCGTGTAAAAATACAAAGAAAGTACAATTGGTCGAGGACGTAATTCGGGTGAACGCTGAGAAAATGGAATTCTGTGGGCTCTGTCAATTAAGGGGCTAGTTTCAAGAGTCTCATTGAAAAGTGAGTACAAAAGTTAGCAATCTTGTCGTGCGAGGCCCCTTGGGTAAGAGTGACCATAATATGGTGGAATTCTTCATTAAGATGGAGAGTGACATAGTTAATTCAGAAACAAAGGTTCTGAACTTAAAGAAGGGTGACTTTGAAGGTATGAGACGTGAATTAGCTAAGATAGACTGGCAAATGATACTTAAAGGGTTGACGGTGGATATGCAATGGCAAGTATTTAAAGATCGCATGGATGAACTACAACAATTGTTCATCCCAGTTTGGCAAAAGAATAAACCTGGGAAGGTAGTGCACCCGTGGCTGACAAGAGAAATTAGGGATAGTATCAAGTCCAAAGAAGAAACATACAAATTAGCCAGAAAAAGCGGCACACCTGAGGACAGGGAGAAATTCAGAGACCAGCAGAGGAGGACAAAGGGCTTAATTAGGAAAGGGGAAAAAGATTATGAGAGAAAGCTGGCAGGGAACATAAAAACCGACTGTAAAAGCTTTTATAGATACGTGAAAAGAAAAAGATTGGTCAAGACAAATGTAGGTACCTTACAGTCAGAAACAGGTGAATTGATCATAAGGAACAAGGACTTGGTAGACCAATTGAATAACTACTTTGGTTCTGTCTTCACTAAGGAGGACATAAATAATCTTCCGGAAATAGTAGGGGACTGAGGGTCTAGTGCAGGGGTGGGCAAACTTTTTGACTTGTGGGCCACAAAGGGTTCTAAAATTTGACAGGGGGGCCGGACCAGGAGCAGATGGACAGAGTGTTTTGGTAATAAACCTCATAAGAGAAAATAAAATATCATGGGATATGTAGAAAACATGTGCTTTAATTTCAATTGAAGATGAACAAATGCATTACAACAAAATATCTGTCTTTGAAGTCCCATGGTATTTAGCTATTTATTGAAATGACTTTTAAAACACTGAAAATTAAATGAATAAAATACAGCTTTTTTTAATAGTAACAGTTATTATTTTAAAGCACTGAAAATTCTGTTATCCTTCAAGATATTATCATCATCACTCTCCTCCTGCCTGTCTTTATTTCAAAAACGGTAGGAGATGCAGGTCTACTTGTCCTGCTCCTTCTTATTCAATTGTCCCCTGTGCCAAAACTCAACAACAACCAGCACAAGGAGAGAACAGTGACAGCGCGCCAGTATGCGGAGCGCGTTATTTGATCTGGAGCGCATTTTTTATTTTGAGAACGTACGTGCACCTGCGCACTACTCATGTCCATCACTTAACAGAAATGACATGTAACATGTAAGGCTTATTGAAAAAATATTTTCAAATGCATTTTTACATAACACGACGAAGAAACTTATTTTTAATTTCAGTGGGAACAGTGTTGTTGGTCTCCCTTTTTAGCCAGCGCATCAAAGTCTGGATTTAGTTTTGTTGTGGTGATTCTCAGGATGGATCTGAGGTGTTGGTCAGTTAACTTGGATCTGTGGCTGGCTTTGTTGATGTTCATGACGCTGAACGCCTGTTCACACAAATAGGTCGAGCCGAACAAAGAGTAAAGCGCAAATGTGGAGTAATACGCTGCACTTCAACAAAGGTCAATGTATATAGAGTGCGTCATCTATTGGGAAAACGCCAGAATTGCGGGGAAAAAACGTTAACAAGGTTTATTAATATAATTTCATCGTTCTGCGGGCCGGATTAAAAAGCATAACAGGCCACATATGGCCCCCGGGCCGTACTTTGCCCATGCCTGGTCTAGTGAGATGGAGGAACTGAGGTAAATACATGTTAGTAGGGAAGTGGTGTTAGGTAAATTGAAGGGATTAAAGGCAGATAAATCCCCAGGGCCAGATGGTCTGCATTCCAGAGTGCTTAAGGAAGTAGCCCAAGAAATAGTGGATGCATTAGTGATAATTTTTCAAAACTCCTTGTATTCTGGATTAGTTCTTGAGGATTGGAGGGTGGCTAATGTAACCCCGCTTCTTAAAAAAGGAGGGAGAGAGAAACCGGGGAATTATAGACCGTTTAGTCTGACATCGGTGGTGGGGAAAATGCTAGAGTTGGTTATCAAAGATGTGATAACAGTACATTTGGAAAGAGGTGAAATCATCGGACAAAGTCAGCATGGATTTGTGAAAGGAAAATCAAGTCTGACAAATCTTATAGAATTTTTTGAAGATGTAACTAGTAGAGTGGATAGGGGAGAGCCAATCGATGTGGTATATTTAGATTTTCAAAAGGCTTTTGACAAGGTCCCACACAGGAGATTAGTGTGCAAACTTAAAGCACACGGTATTGGGGGTATGGTATTGATGTGGATAGAGAATTGGTTGGCAGACAGGAAGCAAAGAGTGGGAGTAAACGGGATCTTTTCAGAATGGCAGGCAGTGACTAGTGGGGTACCGCAAGGCTCAGTGCTGGGACCCCAGTTGTTTACAATATATATTAATGATTTAAGAGGAATAGACAGAGTGGACAGCCAGCGCCTCTTCCCCAGGGCACCACTGCTCAGTACAAGAGGACATGGCTTTAAGGTAAGGGGAGGAAAGTTCAAGGGGGATATTAGAGGAAGGTTTTTCACTCAGAGTGGTTGGTGCATGGAATGCACTGCCTGAGTCAGTGGTGGAGGCAGATACACTAGTGAAGTTTAAGAGACTACTAGACAGGTATATGAAGGAATTTAAGGTGGGGGGTTTATATGGGAGGCAGGGTTTGAGGGTTGGCACAACATTGTGGGCCGAATGGCCTGTAACATGCTGTGTTCTATTTAGACGAGGGAATTAAATGCGGCATCTCCAAGTTTGCGGATGACACGAAGCTGGGCGGCGGTGTTAGCTGTGAGGAGGATGCTAAGAGAATGCAGAGTAACTTGGATAGGTTAGGTGAGTGGGCAAATTCATGGCAGATGCAATTTAATGTGGATAAATGTGAGGTTATCCACTTTGGTTGCAAGAACAGGAAAACAGATTATTATCTGAATGGTGGCTGATTAGGAAAAGGGGAGATGCAACGAGACCTGGGTGTCATTGTACACCAGTCATTGAAAGTGGGCATGCAGGTATAGCAGGCAGTGAAAAAGGCAAATGGTATGTTGGCATTCATAGCAAAAGGATTTGAGTACAGGAGCGGGGAGGTTCTACTGCAGTTGTACAAGGCCTTGGTGAGACCGCACCTAGAGTATTGTGTGCAGTTTTGGTCCCCTAATCTGAGGAAAGACATTCTTGGGACATTCTCCCAAGACATTCTTGGGAGTACAGAGAAGGTTCACCAGATTGATTCCTGGGATGGCAGGACTTTCATATGAAGAAAGACTGGATCGACTAGGCTTATACTCACTGGAATTTAGAAGATTAAGGGGGGATCTTATTGAAACGTATAAAATTCTAAAGGGATTGGACAGGCTAGATGCAGGCAGATTGTTTCCGATGTTGGGGAAGTCCAGAACGAGGGGTCACAGTTTAAGGATAAAGGGGAAGCCTTTTAGGACCGAGAGGAGGAGAAACTTCTTCACACAGAGAGTGGGGAATCTGTGGAATTCTCTGCCACAGGAAACAGTTGAGGCCGGTTCATTGGCTATATTTAAGAGGAAGTTAGAAATGGCCCTTGTGGCTAAAGGGATCGGGGGTATGGAGAGAAAGCAGGTACAGGGTTCTGAGTTGGATGATCAGCCATGATCATACTGAATGGCAGTGCAGGCTCGAAGGGCTGAATGGCCTACTCCTGCACCTATTTTCTATGTTTCTACAACATATCTGAAAAGAATTTTAACAGATCGCCAGCTTCAGTATTTTCAGGCAGTCCCAGAATACGCAGATTCCGCCGACGCCCTCCACTATCAAAATCAACCATTCTTTTCTTCGTTTTAGATAGTTCCGAGGTAATTTCATTGATTTTCTTTTCCATCGAAGATATCTTCATTCATTGATCTTTAATAGCTTGCTTGAATAGATCATGCTCACTCTCGATTCGGGTTGTAGTCTGCTGAAGTGTTTGAGGTTGAGAGTCCAAGTTTTCCAGAGAGTCTTGAGTCGTAGAAATAGCTTTTTCAAGCTTCCCCTTTGAACCGGTCAGCCTATCAATTTTAATGTTAAGCGATCCGAATTCCGATTTCACGTTGAAATATTGAAGAGAATATTCCCGCTAGTGTAACAGTTTCCTCTGTTTTCTTGGTTTGTTCCGTTTGCTGCGTTTCGGGGAAAATCTTGCCGCTTCTCGACTTTTTTCGGCCGTCCTTCAGTAGAAATAATAAATCCTTCCGCAGAAGTAATAAATCATCAAAACTAAAGGGATCTGTTAGTGGGATATAAAATATATTAAAAGAGAGAGAGAGAGAGCTGCCAGAAATGTGACTTACTCCATAAGCTACAAAATGGAGAATCCCACGCAGCCTCAGCCAGGGCTCAAACCAGCGACCTTCAGCTCACTAGACAAACGCCTCAACCAACACCAACACATTTTATGAGTACAAAGCTTTTATTTGTGCAAAATAAAGAGTATATTTGAGAGTATGAAATTGCAAGATCAGAATGGGAATCCTTGCATGGAGCCAAAAGAGTTGGGGGAGACCTTGGCAACACACACAAAATGCTGGAGCATCCCTGGGAAAGAGTACAGTCGGTGTTTGGAGGTGATCGGCGAAGCCTGGAGGAGGAGGGATGAGGTAAAGATCTGGGAAGTTACCTGGTGACTATTTCACCTGGTGTTTCCCTCTCCCCTCCCCCATCTTTTAAAATCTGCTCCTCAGCTTTTCTCTCCAGTCCTGCCGAAGGGTTTCGGCCCGAAACATCGACTGTACTCGTTTCCACAGATGCTGCCTGACCCGCCAGCATTTTGTGGGTGTGGATCGGGTTTTCAGCATCTGCAGGGTTTCTCTGGTTTGAGTCTGAGGGGACAACCGAAATAGACTTTTGCATCTGTATTCACTCAGGAGTCCACAGAAATGAGGGAAAATGGCAACAATTTCATAGGTTGCACAGGAGGAGGCAAATTATAGTGGGTAGATTCCCAGGGCCTGACAAGGGGTTCCTTCGGACCCTGTGGGAGGCAAGTGCAGTAATTGCCGGACCCCCGGCAGAGATATTTAAATCTTCCTTAGTGACAGGGGAGGCTCCGGAGGATCGGAGGATAGACAATGTTGTTCTGCTGTTTAAAAAACAGCTCTAAACACAGACCATGAAATTATAGGCCGGGAAGTCTGACATCAGTTGTGAGAAAGTTATTGGAAGGTGTTCTAAGAGAGCGGATATACTGTACGAGTGTTTGGATTCACGGGGGCTGATTAAGGATAATCAGCATTGCCTTATGTGTCAGTCTTACAGAGTTTTTCAAGGAGGTTACCCGGAAAGTGGGTGTTGTCTACATGGACTTCAGTAAGACACTTGACCAGGCCTTGCCTGGCAGGCTGGTTAAGAATATTCAGTTCCTCGGCATTCAGGATGAGGTAATAAATGTGGCTTTGTGGGAGAAGCCAGAGAGTGGTAGGAGAGGGTTGCCTCTCTGACTGGAGGCCAGTGACCAGCGATGCGTCTCAGGGATCAGTGCTGGGCCCGTTGTTGTTTGTCATCTCTATCAACAATAGGGATAATGTGGTTCAATGGATCAGCAAATTTGTGCATGACACCAAGATTGTGGGTGTAGTTCTGCCCACTGCTACGTACCCCGTAACTGTGTGTCTGACCAGCAGAGAAAGAAGAATCCGTTGGAGTCTGGTGGTACCAAACTAAAGGTGTTTATTAGTAAACTACACAATACAATATCAAAAATGCAAATATACATATAAAACAAGTTAGCAGTAATAAACCTAAAAGTGTAGGAATAATAATAATCAATAATAAACAAGCTCTATCGATTGTCATAGAAAAGTATAGAGTTCAGCTCATAAATGCTGAAGTAGTTATGGTTGTTGTATTGAAATAGTTAGAGAGAGAGAGCGACTGAGATGTAACAGTAACTGCTGCGGCAGGCAAACCTTTTCGTGGCTTTCTTAATCCGTCGTGTCGTTGTGGCCATTCAGTTATGACCCCTCTGGTCTTCAGCTAGACCGTTCTTCTGTGGTGGACTCGTCACTCTGGCATGAGTGGACACACACACAAGTCCTCACCGGCCCTGCTTTAACACTGTGAGCTTTACTGACCGATCTCCTGATTCGGTCTCCAAAACCCCCACCTTTCTGTGGGTTCCCAACACTCAGTCGGTGTCCACTGGTGTGTCTGAAGGGTGTCTCTCCAGACCTGTCTTTTATCCCCACTCACGGGGTCTCAGCTATCCATCAACTCTGAATGACTGTGTCTATCAAATCAGGCCACTCCTGCTGTCTCCTGAGGAATGTTAACGAGCAAAGTAAAGTCCTTGTAGTAGAAGGTAAATAATCCAGGAAGAGTCATAATACAGTAAATCAGCAGTCTCTCTCCCTCTCTTATCTGTAGCAAATGTTCTTGCCTGGGCTTTATCTCTCTCTCATGAACAGCATAACAACAGTTCTCGGGGGGGGGGGGGGGGGATGGTTAACTCTGCACCCCATTGTCCATCAGGTCTGTCCATCACTCATGACATCCGCCAGGGTGAAAATTAACTAATAAAACATATTACTGAATTACAGAGTTTAACAAAATACAGATGTGGTCTTAACTACAAGAATAATAGATACACTTTCAAATTAACATCTGGATAAACAATCAGCAACTACATTGTCACTCCCCTTTACATGTTGCATTTTAATATCGAATTCCTGTAACAACTTAATAACCTCCTATTTTTATTTTTCATGTTAGCCAAAAATACCCAGGGATTGTGTTCTTAGCTTAGGTGTATATTACAAAGTGTGAACCAATACATGTGTGATTATACTGTGGTACATTACAGAAGTTTGTGCAATTACTAATCTCTATTTTATTTTTAAACTTAACATTCAATCTTCCATGATGTTGTCTTTATTATTCACATGCTTTGTTCAAAAAAAATCAAATTCCCGCAAAACCAGATCCTGCATTTGCTCTCACGTGGTTAGCTTGCTCACCAGCTTGGAACAGGCCTTCACAGACTTCTTTCACAGGAGCTATCTTATCACCAATGTTTTCCAAACTAAGCCCAGTTGCTGAACATCCACACCACTCATTAATTTTAAGCAGGTCATTAATTTTATCTTCAGGATCTTTAATTCTGTTAGTTTCTCGTTTAACATCTGCAGGTGATCCCTCTTGGTCAAAACAACACTTTAAATTCTGCCTCTCCAACTCACATCCTTGAACAACATCACCAAGTTGTTTATCCTTAAATTCCAAAACAAACTGTAATTGATTCGCAAGCACCTTGTTAACAAGCCATTGTTTGGTTAACGGTCCCTTCACTTTTGTCAACAGTTCTGACACCAAACTTGACTTTAAACTTTCTTTTATTCAAAAGTTTAGGAACAATACTTTTCCCTTTCCCTTCAATAATATTCACATCACCAACTTTCGTCTCATTACTAACTTTTAACACAAGTGATTGAGAATTCTCACTTTCTCCAGGTGCCACGGTTAACCCTTTCTTCACTGAACCATCTGACCCAAAAGGATTGCATTCCTTTTCAACTAAATCAGATACGTCAGACTTTCCCTGAGCTTCAACACTAGGTTCAGTACCCTGTGACTCCACATCCTTCACATCCTGAACACAAGCAAACGGGACATCTGCCTCTCCTAGGCTTTCAATACCAGGCCCCTTTTCAAATTCTAAGTTCCCCTGATCCTCCCAGTTACTCTCTGGGCAACTCCCCTTCGGAGTAAACTCAACCTTGCGGGTTAAAACAACCAGCAGATTCCCCCAAGGTAGCGGCATCCTTTTCATCTTTTCATCATGCCCTTATATCATCAGGAACACTCTTAAATTCTTCAACTGAAAACAGCTCTGTCAAACAAGGTAGATCATCCGTTTCCATCCCTGGACCTTCTAACTGCCTCATCTGTTTCTCATCTTTACTCTGTGCCTCCTAAGTGTCCACCTAGGGGTATCCTGTGAGCAAGGTTCGAAATTTCGTTCCTTGACAACACTAGATCTGCTTAGTCTCCCTTACTTTCCTTAGCTCCACTATCCTCCGTTTTACCATCCTCTAACCCCTCTTGGTACAGGGCTGGTAAAAACGTCTCTGCTAAATCAATACTGGACTCATTTAAACTGTCTCCTTTCTCAGCCGCCTTTCTAGACAGGCTGCGAGTGATTGCGCTTGCGGGATAAATCTTGGAATCTATGGGCGTTTACTGGCTTACTTGTCAGCTTCACTGCTGAATACACGTCACCACCGGCCAGATCGTTACCAAGTAGGACGTCAACGCCGTCCATCGGTAGTTCCGACCGCACCCCTATTTCGACTGGTCCAGATACCAGGTCACATTTCAGACACATCCTATGCAAAGGTACGACCTCGGTCCCTTTCCCGACACCTCTTCACACAACCTCCCCCGTCTCAGACTCAGGACTGAAGTCTAACACCTTCCTTAAAATCAGTGACTGTCCAGCCCCAGTGTCCCTCCAGATCCGCACTGGAACTGGGATTTCTCCTTCCTTCACAGACACCGTCCCTTCCGAGATAAACTTCCCATGCCCCTCTTGTGCTCTGTCTACCTTTGCCTTCCCCATCGATCTGTTGACCGACTCAATGCAACCATTCGGGACTGCCGTTTTCCCTTTTCCTGTCTCCTTCTTCGGAGCAAAGCACTTAGATGCGATATGACCAGCTTTCCCACAATTATAACACGTAAAGTTGGGAAACTTCCTGCAAGCCTGCTTTTCCTCCTCCTTACCTTTTCCACGAGCTCCCGGCTTATTCTCTGCCTTAGCCGGTGGGCTTTCTCTACCGTCCCTACTGCCTCTCTGGTAGCACTTATTTAGGGAAAACTTTGTTTTGTGGGTTAAGACATACTCATCTGCTAATTTGGCACTCGCAGACAGAGTCTCTGACTCCTTCTCATCCAAATACGTCTTCATACTCTCAGGGATACAACTTTTAAATTGCTCCATCAGTATTAACTGTAATAGTTTATCATAATCTCCAACGACGCCTTTTGAGGCGGACCAACGCTAACAATTCATTTGCACCTCACGGGTAAACTCTAAATACATGTGGTTCCACGGATTTCTCAAGTTCCGGAACTTCTGCCGGAATGCCTCTAGCACCAACTCGTAAATCCTCAATACAGCCCTTGTTACTTCCTCGTAATCCTTACACTCATCCATAGACAATGCCGAATATGCTTGTTGAGCCTTCCCCCTAAGTACACTGTGTAACAGAACAGCCCATTTCACCTTAGGCCAGTTCTGATTCACAGCCACTTTCTCAAAATTAAGGAAGAACCTATCAACATCCATCTCCTCCAATGGAGGTACTAACTGGATCTCCTGACCAATCTTGAACCCCTCATTTGGGTTTGCTGCCCGGTCTCTTCCCTGCGATGCCTTCAACCGCATCAATACAAGCGCAAACTGCCTCTCTTTCTCTCTGTCCTCCCTCTGCCTATCAGCTTCTTCTCTCTGCCTCGCAGCTTCTATCTCATTTATCTGGAGCTCATGCTCCTTCTCTGCAACCAACCTTAATCTTTCTATCTGTATCTCAAGCTCGCCCTCGACTGTTTTTTTCTCAGGGAACAGGTCCAATACATCAGATGTGAACACACCCTCGGATACGTAATGCACAGCTATTGCTCTCTGTTTATCCAACTCGCTCATCGATGATTTCACTGCCTAGAGATTTAATCATTTTGCAACACTCACCAATTCTGCCTTCCTGGCATCCTTTAATGCCCCCGAAGTCGGGTCTTTTAAAAATTTGTCTATTTCCATCTCTGCTGGCTTCCCGTCTGGTTATCCACACAACCAGATCAGATAAGGGACTTTTATCCTGATTCACTGGCCCCCCCCCCAATTTGGTAATCAAATCCCGGACAAGCCCCCAATTTGTTATGTACCCTGTAACTGGGTGTCTGACCAGCAGTGGAAGAAGAATCTGTTGGAGTCTGGTGGTACCAAACTAAAGGTGTTTATTAGTAAACTACACAATACAATATCAAAAATGCAAAATACATATAAAACAAGTTAGCAGTAATAAATCTAAAAGTGTAGGAATAATAATAATCAATAATAAACAAGCTCTATCGATGTCTAGGGGTAAATGAATTATCATAGGAAAGTATAGAGTTCAGTTATTAAATGCTGAAGTAGTTATGGTTGTTGTATTGAAATCGTTGGAGAGAGAGAGCAAGCGAGAGAGAGAGAGAGCGAGTGAGATGTAACAGCAACAGTTGCGGCAGGCAAACCTTTTGTGGCTTTCTTAATCCGTCGTATCGTTGTGGCCATTCAGTTATGACCCCTCTGGTCTTCAGCTAGACCGTTCTTCTGTGGTGGACTCATCACTCTGGCATGAGTGGACACACACACAAGTCCCCACCGGCCCTGCTGTAACACTGTGAGCTTTACTGACCGCTCTCCTGGTTCGGTCTCCGAAACCCCCACCTTTCTGTGGGTTCCCAACACTCAGTCGGTGTCCACTGGTGTGTCTGAAGGGTGTCTCTCCAGACCTGTCTTTTATCCCCACTCACGGGGTCTCAGCTATCCATCAACTCTGAATGACTGTGTCTATCAAATCAGCCACTCCTGCTGTCTCCTGAGGAATGTTAACGAGCAGTCCTTGTAGTAGAAGGTAAATAATCCAGGAAGAGTCATAATACAGTAAATCAACAGTCTCTCTCCCCCTCTTATCTGTAGCAGATGTTCTTGCCTGGGCTTTATCTCTCTCTCATGAACAGCATAACAACAGCAATAGTTCGTAGTTCTCGGGGGGGGGGGAAATGGTTAACTCTGCACCCCATTGTCCATCAGGTCTGTCCATCACTCACAACACAACAATAGGTTCAATGGATCAGCAAATTTGTGCATGACACCAAGATTGTGGGTGTAGTGGAGAGTGAGGAAGGATGTCATGGCTTGCAGAGGGATCTGGATCGGCTGGGAGACTGGCAGATGGAATTCAGTGCAGACGAGTGTGAGGGTTTGCACTTCAGTAGGACCAGTGAGGGTAGGACTTACACAGTGAGTGGTCGGGCACTGAGGAGTGAGGTAGAACAAAGGGATCTGGGGATACAGGTCGATAAAATTCATTGAAAGTGGCGTCACAGGTTGCTAGGGTTGTAGAGAAAGCTTTGGCCTTCATAGATCAAAGTACTGAGTACAGGAGATGGGATGTTACTGTATGTTGTCGTTGTATAAGGCTGGGGGAGGGGGAGTAAGTGAGGCGTAATTTGGAGTATTGTGTGCCATTTGGGTCACCTACCTACAGGAAAGATGTAAATAAGGTTGAAAGAGTACAGAGAAAATTTACAAGAATGTTGCTGGGTCTGGAGAACCTTAATTATAAGGAAAGATGGAATAGGTTAGGTTTTTATACCCTGGAATATAGAAGATTGAGAGGAGATTGACAGAGGTATACAAAATTATGAGGGTACAGATGGGATAAATGCAAGCAGGTTTTTTCCGTTGAGGTGGGGTGGGACAGAGGTCATGGGTTAGAGGTGAAAGGTGAGGATGATGAGAAGCTGCCAGCACAAGTGGTGTGTGTGATTTCACTTTCAACGTTTAAGTTTGGACAGGTGCGTGGATGGGAGTGCCGTGGACGACTATCGTCCAGGTGCAGAGCAGTTGGACTGGACTCCACTTGATGGGCTGAAGGGCCTGTAGTTTCCGTGGCTCAGGATTGGTAACATGGGGGACAGTGTGGGGCTAGGACAGGGTTCCCAACCCGGCCTCCATGGCATAAGATCCCCATGCCCTCTGTGCGGGTATCATCCCCTCTTTAAAACTGGCAGCTTCAAATGCCATTGAGCGAGAGAAGTGTAGAGGATGCTGCTGGGCTGGAGGAGAATGAGGGGTGACCTTGTAAGACCCCAGAGAGACACGGATACGGTTACCGTCCCTCGGGCTGGGCAATCAGGAACCAAAGGGTACAGATTTCAGGCGAGAGAGAGGCTTGGAGGGGTAAATCTTAGGGTGGTCTATCGAAGGAGCTGCTGGCGGAAGTGGTCAACATTTGAGAGACGCGAGATCTGGGTCAGCAGGGGCCGGTTGGGCCGATGGGCCGCGGATTCATTGTCCGCTCCCGGTGCCAGCCACGCCAATCAGGCGGCGCGGCAGCTTTGCAGTGCAGCGCAATTTCTGCGCAGTGGGCTGGGCCTGCGATAATTCCGCGCCAGCCGGCCAATAGCGAGACCGGGCCTGCCTGACGGACGCGCACCGTGTCCAATGGGAAGAAGCAGTGGGAGCTACCCAATGAACGGGATCCTGCGTAGAAGAGCCGTATCTACCTGATAGGCGGACGCGCCGACCATTGGGAGGGGGGAGCTGCCTGACGGGCGGGTGTGTAGCCAATGGAGAGCGAATTCCGGCGGAGAGAGCAAGGGCGGGGGCTTCCCTGCAGACGGCCTATCTGGGTTAAGGAATAGGGAGGTGCTTGCTGACGGGCGGGTTCAGTAACTAATGGTTGTTGAGAATTGGAAGGAAGCGCGGAAGCCTCCGAAGGTAAACCAATGGTCAAACCAATCAGTGAGTGACAGACGGTTCCGATGACCAATAACCGACGAAATCCAGACGACCACTGAGGCATCAGAGTGGCGGCTGGGAGGGTGGGCCAACTTTGACCGGCGAGAGGATTAACCAATCGTAGGGACGATCTGCTGCAGCTAGCCAATGGACTTGGAGAATGGTGGGCGGGAGTCTTTTGACGAGCGTTCCTGGAAGCCAATGGAGGGGGGCCTTGCCGCCGTTCCGGGCGCGGGCGGCTCCCCTATATAAAGCCGGCCGGGGCGCGGAGCCATCGTCGTTTCCACCGCCGCCGCCGCCCTTTCGTGATTTATCGTCCGGAGAAAAGCCATGCGGGAGATCGTGCACCTTCAGGCCGGCCAATGCGGCAACCAGATCGGAGCCAAGGTGGGGAGGCGCCTCGCCGCCGTGGTGGGGCATTGTCTGCTGGCCCCGGGTGTTCCCCTCCCCCACCCGCCCCGGGGTGGGGGGGTAATTCGGCTGCTTTAGTAACGTCGCGCTCCTCCCGTCTCTGACCTCTTTCTCTTCTCCCCCTCTTCCCCTATACCCCCTTCCCCCTCCCCTATACCCCCTCCCCTATACCCCTCCCCTATACCCCTCCCCTATACCCCTCCCCTATACCCCCTCTTCCCCCTCCCCTATACCCCCTCTTCCCCCTCCCCTATACCCCCTCTTCCCCCTCCCCTATACCCCCTCTTCCCCCTCCCTATACCCCCTCTTCCCCCTCCCTATACCCCTCCCCCTCCCCTATACCCCCTCTTCCTCTTCCCCCTCCCCTATACCCCCTCCCCCTCCCCTATACCCCCTCTTCCTCTTCCCCCTCCCCTATACCCCCTCTTCCTCTTCCCCCTCCCCCTCCTCCCCTATACCCCCTCCTCCCCTATACCCCCTCCTCCCCTATACCCCCTCCTCCCCTATACCCCCTCCTCCCCTATACCCCCTCCCCCCCCTATAACCCCCCCTCCCCCTATACCCCCCCTCCCCTATACCCCTCCCCTCTCCTCCTCCCCCTATACCCCCCACAGTTCTGGGAAGTCATCAGTGATGAACATGGCATCGACTGCACTGGGACCTACAGAGGTGACAGTGACTTGCAGCTGGAAAGGATCAATGTCTATTACAATGAAGCCACAGGTACACCTCCCTCCGTCTGTGCTCCCTCCACCCCACCCCACCCTGTGCCCCAGCTCTCCTTTCTGAGGACCCTCATCTCCTCTTGCAGGTGGCAAGTACGTACCCAGGGCCATACTGGTCGATCTGGAGCCGGGCACGATGGACTCCGTACGGTCGGGGCCCTTCGGGCAGATCTTCCGACCTGACAACTTTGTTTTTGGTGAGTGGTCAGCCAGGGACTTTTTTTGTGAGGTGGGAGCGGCTAATCCGATGGGGCAAAATCTTAAAGAGATTGGAGAAAAGCATGGGTGGGGGTGTCAGATTATTTTACACGGAGGGTATGTAGAACACTCTGCTGGGGGTGGTGGTGGAGGCAGACACATTAGGGGTATCGAAGAGACGCTGAGATAGGGCACATGGATGGTAGAAAAATGGAGGGTTATGGGCAGGAGTTAGACCGACCTTGGAGGAACCTCACAGAGCAGCCCATCTTGTGGAACCTCATCAAGGGTGCCATCAAAGTCCATGTGGACCTTCTGTACAGATCCACTGTCCATAGTGCATCCTTTCCTGTCCCTCTCCTCTCCCTCCTCCACCCAGTTTCCAGCTGGTAAACCAGCATCGGATCTGGATGCATCAGGGCTCAGGAGGCAATTACAGGCATGTGGATGCTAGAAAAATGGAGGGCTATGTGGAGGGGAGGGTTGTACTGATTTTAGAGCAGGTTAAAGGGTTGACACACCATCGTGGGCTGAAGAACTTGGTGTGGAGGGAGGGAGTTTGGGCTTCCCCCCCCCCCCAGTGTTCCTCGCTTCCTCCTTCATCTCTCCTCAGCCCAGCTCTGCATCCTGTCAATGTCCCATTGTAACCCACAACCACCTTCCACACCATCCACCAACCTTCACCTCATCTGCAAATTTCCTAACCCACCGTTCCTCATCCAAATCATTGGAAAGATTCCTCACCAATTGCAACAGCTCACTCCTGTCTGCCGTGTTTCCCCTCTTCTGGGAATTACACTCTATTTGCCATGCATTCCTCTGCAAGCTTGCCCAGTCAATCTGATCAGCAGCGTTAAGTTGTATCTGGAATCGTCTGAGGTCTGGTGACAGACACCTGGGTCTGGGGGCCAGAACCCCGGCCGACGAGAGAGACGCCTGGGTCTGGGGGTGTGAACCCCTGCGGGTGACAGACACGCCTGGGTCTGGGGGTGTGAACCCCAGCGGGTGACAGACACGCATGGGTCTGGGGGTGTGAACCCCAGCGGGTGACAGACACCTGGGTCTGGGGGCGTGAACCCCTGCGGGTGACAGACACGCCTGGGTCTGGGGATGTGAACCCCTGTGGGTGACAGACACGCCTGGGTCTGGGGGTGTGAACCCCAGCGGGTGACAGACACGCCTGGGTCTGGGGGTGTGAACCCCTGTGGGTGACAGACACGCCTGGGTCTGGGGGTGTGAACCCCTGTGGGTGACAGACACGCCTGGGTCTGGGGGTGTGAACCCCTGTGGGTGACAGACACGCCTGGGTCTGGGGGTGTGAACCCCTGTGGGTGACAGACACGCCTGGGTCTGGGGGTGTGAACCCCAGCGGGTGACAGACACGCCTGGGTCTGGGGGCGTGAACCCCAGCAGGTGACACACTCCTGGGTCTGGGGGTGTGAACCCCAGCGGGTGACAGACACGCATGGGTCTGGGGGTGTGAACCCCAGCGGGTGACAGACACGCCTGGGTCTGGGGGTGTGAACCCCAGCGGGTGACAGACACGCCTGGGTCTGGGGGTGTGAACCCTGTGGGTGACAGACATGCATGGGTCTAGGGGCGTGAACCCCAGCGGGTGACAGACAATAGGTGCAGAAATATACCATTCAGCCCTTCGAGCCTGCACTGCCATTTTGAGATCATGGCTGATCATCTACTATCAATACCGGTTCCTGCCTTGTCCCCATATCCCTTGATTCCCCTATCCATAAGATACCTATCTAGCTCCTTCTGAAAGCACCCAGAGAGTTGGCCTCCACCGTCTTCCGAGGCAGTGCATTCCAGACCCCCACAACTCTCTGGGAGAAGAAGTTTTTCCTTAACTCTGTCCTAAATGACCTACCCCTTATTCTCAAACCATGCCCTCTGGTACTGGACTCTCCCAGCATCTGGAACATATTTCCTGCCTCTATCTTGTCCAATCCCTTAATAATCTTATATGTTGCAATCAGATCCCCTCTCAATCTCCTTAATTCCAGCGTGTACAAGCCCAGTCTCTCTAACCTCTCTGGTTAAGACAGTCCGGACATCCCAGGAAATAACCTCGTGAATCTACGCTGCACTTCCTCTATAGCCAGGATGTCCTTCCTTAACCCTGGAGACCAAAACTGTACACAATACTCCAGGTGTGGTCTCACCAGGGCTTTGTACAAATGCAAGAGGATTTCCTTGCTCTTGTGCTCAATTCCCTTTGTAATAAAGGCCAATATTCCATTAGCCTTCTTCACTGCCTGCTGCACTTGCTCATTCACCTTCAGTGACTGATGAACAAGGGCCCCTGGATCTCTTTGTATTACTCACTTCCCTAACTCTACACTGTTCAGGTAATAATCTGCCTTCCTGTTCTTACTCCCAAAGTGGATAATCTCACACTTATTCACATTAAACTTCATCGCTCGCCCTCAGCCTCACTCCGCCGGGGGAGGAGTGATCCGCTCACTCCCACCGGCAGAGTGATCTGCTCACCCCCGGCCTCTCCCCCCCCCCACCGGCGGAGTGATCCGTTCGCCCCCAGCCTCACTCCCCCCGGCGGAGTGATCCACTCGCCCCAGCCTCACTCCCCCGGCGGAGTGATCCGCTCGCCCCCAGCCTCAATCACCCCCCCCCCGGCGGAGTGATCCGCTCGCCCCCAGCCTCAATCACCCCCCCCCGGCGGAGTGATCCACTCGCCCCCAGCCTCATTCACCCCCCCCCCGGCGGAGTGATCCGCTCGCCCCCAGCCTCAATCACCCCCCCCCCGGCGGAGTGATCCGCTCGCCCCAGCCTCAATCACCCCCCCCCGGCGGAGTGATCCACTCGCCCCAGCCTCATTCACCCCCCCCCCCCGGCGGAGTGATCCGCTCGCCCCCAGCCTCAATCACCCCCCCCCCGGCGGAGTGATCCGCTCCCCCCCCAGCCTCACTCCCCCCGGCGGAGTGATCCGCTCGCCCACGCCTCCCGCCCCCCCGGTGGAGTGATCTGCTCACCCCCGGCCTCTCCCCCCCCCACCGGCGGAGTGATCCACTCGCCCACAGCCTCACTCCCCCCCCCGGCGGAGTGATCCGCTCCGCCCCCAGCCTCACTCCCCCCCGG